>NC_091193.1:23597900-23617900 GCF_040958095.1 Procambarus clarkii
TTCCAGCTCCAGCGGGGATGGGAGCGTGTACAGTAGCAACAAGTGAGGGTGCGTGTGGGTTAGCACGTTGTGCAGTGGTGGTGGATTAAGTCATCAAGGGTCCTGCGCCCTCCAGCACTCCCAGCTGATGGTACTAATTACCTGCATTACCTGCCCTCCCCCCTTCCCCCCCCCCCTCGTCCTTCACTCTCCCACCTCTCCTTCCCCTCCCACGCCCCCCCCGGCCCTGACCCTCCCACGGCACCCCCCCCCCCCCGCCCTCCCTCTCCTGCACCTTCACCTGAGCACCGCCACCCTGCACATTATTAGCCGTCTTTCATGATGGCTGCCGCCTCCAGGGAGGTGTAGGAGGGAGCCAGAGCCTGGCAGTGCCCGCCCTGGGGGGGGGGGCGGCAGGGCACACAGGAACTTCCCTGTCACTGACGACGGACAAGTGAGGAACTACCAGAAGCGCGTGTCCAGTGCCACTGAGAGGTGACCTTCAACTGTCAACTGGAGGTTACATCTTCAAGAGAAAACTAGATAGTTTTCTTCAAGAAGTGCCGAAGTAACCTGCATGTGGTAGATATGTGGGCCTGCGGGCCGCTCCAAGCAACAGCCTGGTGGACCGAGCTCTCACAAGTCAAGCCTGGCCTCAGCCCGGGCTTGGGGGAGTAGAACTCTCAGAACCCCATCCAGGCTCACCCCCCTACCACTCTATGAGAGATGTGGGTGAGTGGAAGAATAGTTGAGGTGAGCGAGGGGGCACACCCTGGGAAGATGGTCTGGGGCGGCGGCAGGAAGGAGCACCCTAGGCAGTAGGGTCGGGGTGGGCCCCGCAGGACTACAAATGCATGTTAAGAGTCAGTAGCACCTCTAAAGCTTGGGAAGAAGATATCGTAATACCAGTATTTTAGGAAGAAGACAAGACAAGAGGCACTAAATTACAGACAAGTGTCTTTAACGTCTCTCCGTGCGTGCAGGGTGGGAGAGTGTTCTCCCACGACGACCAACCCTCCACCTCGAGAGAACAAAACTCCCACGCGGGAAACATAACAATATAGAGAGGGAAAATCTTGAACTGTATTTGTCTACATTTCCGGAAAACCATTTGATACATTCCCTTACGGGAGACTTGTTATTAATGGTGCAGAGCGGACAACCCAGTATGTGAGGCGTCGGGCTGGGCTCACAGTGACCTACTGCCAGGGAGACGGAGCCATTCGTAGAGACAAAATGGTTAAGAGAGAGAGAGAGAGAGAGAGAGAGAGAGAGAGAGAGAGAGAGAGAGAGAGAGAGAGAGAGAGAGAGAGAGAGAGAGAGAGAGAGAGAGAGAGACCGAGACCGAAGGAGATACATGTATGAGAGTAACCAACTTGTCCTGTACAGAGGACGTTCACGTTGTGTGGAGAGTGCCAGCTGGCACCGTCAATATTGACCCGCTGAAGGTCTGGAGTAACTGGTACAGTCTATGGCAGACAGGCAACCACATCAAGTGGGGAGCAGGCGTGAGTACTGTGGGGAGCAGGGGTGAGTACTGTGTGGAGCAGGGGTGAGTACTGTGTGGAGCAGGGGTGAGTACTGTGGGGAGCAGGGGTGAGTACTGTGTGGAGCAGGTGTGAGTACTGTGTGGAGCAGGGGTGTGTACTGTCTTGACAAGCTGAGGCCACCTCTGGACCTGTGGCTTGCCAGGCCACACTGATGAAACTTTATATATATATATATATATATATATATATATATATATATATATATATATATATATATATATATATATATATATATATATATATATATATATATAATTCGGAGAAGGCCTGCAAGAGCTATAATCTGGACGTGGAGAATGGTGGAGTCGAGTGCGGCACCTTTGCAGGGTGACCAGGAGCAGGAGGTCACCGCAGGAGATGGAAATTGTCCCGTTATAAGAGTAGGTGTACCTGAAGTACTATTATCAGCTAGCACACCTCCAGTGTTCACGAGGGAACACCAACACCCTACCTCGACTGCGAACTGCGTCACCAACAGTTTGTTTAAGCAGACCAACAGCCTTGAAGTTGGTCAGAGACCGGGCCGCGGGGACACTGATCCTCGGAACTACCTCAAGGTACGCGCTAGGTAGGTGACGGTTAGTGGTATATGTGTTGGGTGGGGTGGATGCTGAGTGGGTGGTGGGTGGCCTGGATGGTTGGCTAGGTGGTGGGTGGCCTGAGTGGAGGGTGGCCTGGGTGGCCTGGGTGGCCTGGGTGGTGGGTGGGTGGGTGGCCTGGGTGGCTAGGATGGTGGCACCAGTAGAGTCGGGTGGGCAAGGAACCGTATATGGACTCACTCCAGGCTGAAGGGACACTAACCCATCTGCCTTCCCACCTATCCACTCACCACCACCCCATCCACCCGTCCATCCACTCACCACCACCCCATCCACCCGTCCATCCACTCACCACCACCCCATCCACCCGTCTATCCACTCACCACCACCCCATCCACCCGTCCATCCACTCACCACCACCCCATCCACCCGTCTATCCACTCACCACCACCCCATCTACATACTCACCCAGTCACCAATCATTCATTCCCAGGGTGATCGGGATGTGGAGCGTGGCCACACAGCACGTGGAGCGTGGCCACACAGCACGTGGAGCCTGGCCACACAGCACGTGGAGCGTGGCCACACTGCTCGTGGAGCGTGGCCACACAGCACGTGGAGCGTGGCCACACAGCACGTGGAGCGTGGCCACACAGCACGTGGAGCGTGGCCACACAGCACGTGGAGCGTGGCCACACAGCACGTGGAGCGTGGCCACACAGCACGTGGAGCGTGGCCACACAGCACGTGGAGCGTGGCCACACAGGTGCGTCTCACCTTCTCATGTATACCTCATGAAAATCATAAACTAATCTCATTATGTTGATAATTTTGTGGAGGCAGACTGAGATGAGGAGACGTGAAGCACTTCTCTCAGTGTGTGTTGTTTCATGGAGGAATATGTGTGGTGCCTGGTGAGGCCTAGTGAGGGGTGTGTGGGGGGCAGGGAGAGAGAGAGAGAGAGAGAGAGAGAGAGAGAGAGAGAGAGAGAGAGAGAGAGAGAGAGAGAGAGAGAGAGAGAGAGAGACAGAGAGAGAGAAAGAGAGCCTGGAAAGTGTGTGAGGGGGGGGGGAGAGTGTGTTGGGGGGATGCCGATGATTGATTGATTAAGCCAGCCAAGAGGTGGCAGGGGCATGAATAGCCCGTAAAGGGGGTGGGGGACGGGGGATGGTGCCGGAAGACTGCGAGTAGTGTGGTGGAGGAGCCACGAGAGACGCAGGTGGGGAGAGTCCCCTCAAAGCTCCACGCTCCGCCCGCCTCTCTCCCCAGTAAATGCGTAAGACACAAAGAACTGTGTCGGAGAACAAGTACCGAAAACGTGTAAGAAAAAGGAAGGAGGAGGAGGAGGAAGAGGAAAGGTGGGGGTGGGGGTGGTGGGGGTGGTGACAGGAGGAGGGCAGGAGGAGGACTGGGGGGGGGGAGGGGGGAGGAGAAGTGCCCCCGGGCACACCTTGATGTCTTCATTACTTGACCTAGGTGTCCGGACCTTCACATTTTGGCTTCCTTGGCGGAGGGAGCCAGCGTGGTGTGGCAGGGCCGCCTCGCCCTGCTGGAGGGGTAGAGGGGCCGCCAGGGTGCAGGAGGGAGGGCTGGCCTGGTTGTGAGTGGTGCAGGAGGCTGTGAATGAGCGTAGAAAGGAAGCTGCTGATGAGGGGTGTGGTGAGGTGGTCTGCCCTCACCACACCGCTGCATCAACCCCATATTTGGCGTAATTTAGCGGGGACTGGCGGCCCGCAGCCCACGTTGACGCTGCTCCACCGCTCTCCCTGGAAAGTCCCTGGGCGGTGCCCCGGTGGTCCCGCTCCCACTTGCACACAAAAAGTGCAGTAAAGCGTCGCTCCTCTCACAAGGTGGTCCACTTTCATCATCAACTAATTTCACACACACACACACACACTCACTCACTCTAGAGTTTAACACGACCAAATGTAAAGTAATGGAGAAAGGTGTAGGGAGCAGGAGTCCAGATACAAAGTACAATTTGGGAGATAAAATTCTCCAACAACTAAAGACCTGGGGGTTGATATCACGCCAGACCTGTCCCGCTAAGCCCATATCAAGAGGATAACATCAGCGGCATATGCCAGGCTGGCCAACATAAGAACGGCCTTTAGAAACTTGTTTAAGGAATCATTCAGAATCTTGTATACCACATATGTCAGACCAATCCTGGAGTATGCAGCTCCAGCATGGAGTCCGTATCTTGTCAAGCACAAAGACTAAATTGGAGAAGGTTCAGAGATATGCCACCATACTAGTACTCGAGCTAAGGGGTATGAACTACGAGGAGAGACTACAGGAACTAAACCTCACGTCGCTGGAAGACAGAAGAGTTAGGAGAGACATGATCACCACATGCAAAATTCTCAGAGGAATTGATAAAGTAGATAAAGACAGTTTATTTAACACAGGGGGCATACGCACATGGGGACACAGGTGGAAACTGAGTGCCCACAAGAGCCACAGAGACAAGAACTTTTTCAGTGTCAGAGTAGTTAACGGGTGGAATGCATTAGGCAGTGATGTGGTGGAGGCTGACTCCATACACAGTTTCAAATGTAGATATGATAGAGCCCAGTAGGCTCAGGGATCTGTACACCTGTTGATTGATAGTTGAGAAGCGGGACCAAAGAGCCAGAGCTCAACCCCCGCAAGCACAACTAGGCGAGTTCAGTCTTGGGGATGAGTGGCTGAGTGAACATTGCGCAGGAGTCGTAGTGGCCAAGGTTCGAATCCCGGCCGAGGCAGAAACAAATGGGCAGAGTTTCTTTCACTTGATGCACCTGTTCACCTACCTTAAGGCTACCTTGATATGGTTTCAGGGCTTCGACCAGGCCTCCTCATTGCTGGACTGATCAACCAGGCTTTTGGACGCGGCTGCTCGCAGCCTGACGTATGAGTCACAGCCCGGTTGATCAGGTATCCTTTGAAGGTGTTTGTCAAGTTCTCTCTTGAACACTGCGAGGGGTCGGCCAGTTATGCCCCTTATGTGTAGTGGAAGCGTGTTGAACAGTGTCGGGCCTCTGATGTTGATAGAGTTCTCTCTCAGAGTACCTGTTGCACCTCTGCTCTTCAACGGGGGTATTCTGCACATCCTGCCATGTCTTCTGGTCTCATGTGGTGTTATTTCTGTGTGCAGGTTTGGGACCAGCCCCTCTACTATTTTACACGCGTAAATTACTATGTATCTCTCCCGCCTGCACTCAAGAGAATACAGATTTAGGCTCTTTAGTCGGTCCCAATAGTTTAGATGTTTTACTGAGTGGATTCTAGCAGTAAAGGATCTCTGCACGCTCTCCAGGTCAGCAATTTCTCCAGCTTTGAAAGGGGCTGTCATTGTGCAGCAGTACTCCACTCTAGAGAGCACTAGAGCACCTAGCAGTAATAAGTACCTGGGAGTTAGAAAGCTGCTACAAGCTGCTTCCTGGGGATGGGTGTGTGTGTTAGAGAAATATATGTAGTAAACGTAATAGAGGAAAAACAGATTGGTTAGAAAGGCGGGTCCAACAGCTAATAGCTTGATTCTGCAGGCACAAATAGTAAATAATGATAGTAAATACACACGCACTCACTCACTCACTCACTCACTCACTCACTCACTCACTCACTCACTCACTCACTCACTCACTCACTCACTCTGTGCCTCTCACATAATGGGCACAGTAGGTTATACCAGGAGTGTGTGACAGTGCCAGAGTGTGGTGTGGCCGGGGCCCCAGTTGGCACCCGGGTGCCTGGTAGTGGTGAGCAGGAGTGCCGTATAGGTGGGTGTGGGTGACCCTCACACAGGCACCCCCCCCCCCCCCCCGTCTTCCCTCCACCTACCGTCCTCCCTAGGGCTGGACTCTAGAGCGAGGATGCAGGTCGGCGTTCAATCCCCGACCGTCCAAATGGTTGGGCACCATTCCTTCCTCCCGTCCCATCCCAAATCGTTATCCTGACCCCTTCCAAGAGCTATAGTCGTAATGGCTTGGCGCTTTCCCCCCCTGATGATTCCCTTCCCCCTTCCTCTCCTCACCCCCCACCCCCATGTCCCCGCGGCAGTGTCGGTGGTTGGCACTTCCCGCACGGAGAGTTAGCACTGTGCCACAGGGACAAAACTGGGAATGCAGGAAGAGGAAGGCGGCGGAGTACTGGTAAGAGCCACACAGGTCTGGCCGGCTACAGGTCACCAACAGCGGCGGCGGCAACACTCCCGCCAAACCTCAATTTGAAATTCTAAACGTTCTCATGACTCCCTGCTAGGGAAGTGTTGTGTACCACTGGTGGAGTGTTGTGTACCACTGGTGGAGTGTTGTGTACCACTGGTGGAGTGTTGTGTACCACTGGTGGAGTGTTGTGTACCACTGGTGGAGTGTTGTGTACCACTGGTGGAGTGTTGTGTACCACTGGTGGAGTGTTGTGTACCACTGGTGAAGTGTTGTGTACCACTGGTGGAGTGTTGTGTACCACTGGTGAAGTGTTGTGTACCACTGGTGGAGTCTTGTGTACCACTGGTGGAGTGTTGTGTACCACTGGTGGAGTGTTGTGTACCACTGGTGAAGTGTTGCGTACCACTGGTGGAGTGTTGTGTACCACTGGTGGAGTGTTGCGTACCACTGGTGGAGTGTTGTGTATCACTGGTGGAGTGTTGTGTACCACTGGTGAAGTGTTGTGTACCACTGGTGCAGTGTTGTGTACCACTGGTGCAGTATTGTGTACCACTGGTGCAGTATTGTGTACCACTGGTGGAGTGTTGTGTACCACTGGTGCAGTGTTGTGTACCACTGGTGCAGTGTTGTGTACCACTGGTGGAGTGTTGGAGAAGCAGTGTTGGTGTTGAAGAGTACCACCCCTGGCCTGTCATCCCTTGTTCTCAGGGTTCTCGCTCTCCTCACTTTCAATAATTTTCCTGATTGCTACTTTGTCTTCTTTATTGTGTTCTGTAAACGTTAGTTTGTCTTCTCACATAATTGTTCCAAGATCACTTGGTCACTCTTCTACAAGGAATAGTGATCACTTGGTCACTTCTACAAGGAATAGTGATCACTTGGTCACTTCTACAAGGAATAGTGATCACTTGGTCACTTCTACAAGGAATAGTGATCACTTGGTCACTTCTACAAGGAATAGTGATCACTTGGTCACTTCTACAAGGAATAGTGATCACTTGGTCACTTCTACAAGGAATAGTGATCACTTGGTCACTTCTACAAGGAATAGTGATCACTTGGTCACTTCTACAAGGAATAGTGATCACTTGGTCACTTCTACAAGGAATAGTGATCACTTGGTCACTTCTACAAGGAATAGTGATCACTTGGTCACTTCTACAAGGAATAGTGATCACTTGGTCACTTCTACAAGGAATAGTGATCACTTGGTCACTTCTACAAGGAATAGTGATCACTTGGTCACTTCTACAAGGAATAGTGATCACTTGGTCACTTCTACAAGGAATAGTGATCACTTGGTCACTTCTACAAGGAATAGTGATCACTTGGTCACTTCTACAAGGAATAGTGATCACTTGGTCACTTCTACAAGGAATAGTGATCACTTGGTCACTTCTACAAGGAATAGTGATCACTTGGTCACTTCTACAAGGAATAGTGATCACTTGGTCACTTCTACAAGGAATAGTGATCACTTGGTCACTTCTACAAGGAATAGTGATCACTTGGTCACTCTTCTACAAGGAATAGTGATCACTTGGTCACTTCTACAAGGAATAGTGATCACTTGGTCACTCTTCTACAAGGAATAGTGATCACTTGGTCACTTCTACAAGGAATAGTGATCACTTTGTCACTTCTACAAGGAATAGTGATCACTTGGTCACTTCTACAAGGAATAGTGATCACTTGGTCACTTCTACAAGGAATAGTGATCACTTGGTCACTTCTACAAGGAATAGTGATCACTTGGTCACTTCTACAAGGAATAGTGATCACTTGGTCACTTCTACAAGGAATAGTGATCACTTGGTCACTCTTCTACAAGGAATAGTGATCACTTGGTCACTCTTCTACAAGGAATAGTGATCACTTGGTCACTTCTACAAGGAATAGTGATCACTTGGTCACTTCTACAAGGAATAGTGATCACTTGGTCACTTCTACAAGGAATAGTGATCACTTGGTCACTTCTACAAGGAATAGTGATCACTTGGTCACTTCTACAAGGAATAGTGATCACTTGGTCACTTCTACAAGGAATAGTGATCACTTGGTCACTTCTACAAGGAATAGTGATCACTTGGTCACTTCTACAAGGAATAGTGATCACTTGGTCACTCTTCTACAAGGAATAGTGACCAAGTCAAGAAATGTAACGTACCAGTAGCGCGAGCGCTCAGTGTAATATGGAGAAAGAGCCTGGATACAGGGGAGATACCAGCAGCACTTAAATCAGCAGATATAGCTCCTCTGCACAAAGGGGATTCTCCTCTGCACATCTTCAAGAGAAAACTAGATGGTTTTCTTCAAGGAGTTCCGGACCAACCGGGCTGTGGTGGATATGTGGGCCTGCGGGCCGCTCCAAGCAACAGCCTGGTGGACCAAACTCTCACTTGTCAAGCTTGGCCTCGGGCCGGGCTTGGGGAGTAGAAGAACTCCCAGAACCCCATCAACCAGGTATCAAGCAGGGATAGTAAAGCTTTGACGAAAAATTATACGTCAGTTGCAGTAAGTTCATCATTTCATCACACATAATAAATGTTTTTGAAAGAGTGATTAGGAATGAAATTTCCAGTTTTATGGAAAATAATGAACTACACAACCCAGGACAACATGGATATAGAGCGGGAAGATCCTGTCTGTCACAGTTACTCAGCCACTATGACATAATCACAGAAGCTTTAGACGAAAAACGAAATGCAGCAGATGTATACACAGACTTATCTAGGTCATAGGCCATAAAATTCCTTTGCAAATGATCCTTTCCTTTGGCCATGGAGTAATAGCCCATAAAATAACATCAATAGGAATAACGGGTAAAGTGGGGCGTTGGATTTTTAAGTGAAGTGAAAAGCTCTGTACCCCAGGGTACAGTCCGTGCACTGCTGCTCGGTACCCCAGGGCACAGTCCGTGCACTGCTGCTCGGTACCCCAGGGTACAGTCCGTGCACTGCTGCTCGGTACCCCAGGGTACAGTCCGTGCACTGCTGCTCGGTACCCCAGGGCACAGTCCGTGCACTGCTGCTCGGTACCCCAGGGCACAGTCCGTGCACTGCTGCTCGGTACCCCAGGGCACAGTCCGTGCACTGCTGCTCGGTACCCCAGGGCACAGTCCGTGCACTGCTGCTCGGTACCCCAGGGCACAGTCCGTGCACTGCTGCTCGGTACCCCAGGGCACAGTCCGTGCACTGCTGCTCTGTACCCCAGGGCACAGTCCGTGCACCGCTGCTCGGTACCCCAGGGCACAGTCCGTGCACCGCTGCTCGGTACCCCAGGGCACAGTCCGTGCACTGCTGCTCGGTACCCCAGGGCACAGTCCGTGCACTGCTGCTCGGTACCCCAGGGCACAGTCCGTGCACCGCTGCTCGGTACCCCAGGGTACAGTCCGTGCACTGCTGCTCGGTACCCCAGGGCACAGTCCGTGCACTGCTGCTCTGTACCCCAGGGCACAGTCCGTGCACTGCTGCTCTGTACCCCAGGGCACAGTCCGTGCACCGCTGCTCGGTACCCCAGGGCACAGTCCGTGCACTGCTGCTCTGTACCCCAGGGCACAGTCCGTGCACTGCTGCTTGGTACCCCAGGGCACAGTCCGTGCACTGCTGCTCTGTACCCCAGGGCACAGTCCGTGCACTGCTGCTCTGTACCCCAGGGCACAGTCCGTGCACCGCTGCTCGGTACCCCAGGGCACAGTCCGTGCACCGCTGCTCGGTACCCCAGGGCACAGTCCGTGCACTGCTGCTCTGTACCCCAGGGCACAGTCCGTGCACTGCTGCTCTGTACCCCAGGGCACAGTCCGTGCACCGCTGTATTTCTCATTATTATCTCGGATATAGACAAAAGCAGATGATACAAAAATCAGCATGAAAATTTCCTCTGTAGAAGACACTGAAAACCTGCAGGGAGATATTAATAAAGTCTTCGACTGGGCAAGAGAAAATAACATGGTGTTTAACAGTGACAAGTTCCAGGTGGTGAGTTATGGTGTAAACGAGGAACTTAACACAGGGTACAGGACACACTCAGACATACTCATAGGAGGAAAGCAACATGTAAAAGATCTTGGAATTATGATGTCTGACGACCTGACATTTAGTGAACATAACCGAGCAAAAATAGCGGCGGCGGCCAGGAAAATGATAGGATGGATTATGAGAACGTTCAAATCCAGAACCCCACAGCAATGATTATATTATTGATATCACTGGTGCTGTCTCGTTTAGAGTGCTTCTCAGTTCTCACTTTCCCTTTCAGAGCAGGAGAAATCTCTGAGTTAAGAGGGAATGCAGAGAGCCTTTATGACACGAATAGACACGATGAAACATGTAAAAAATTGCGACTGTCTCAAAGTGTGCTCTCCGGAAAGTAGACGAGAAAGTTCAAATAACATATACGTAACATATACACATGGATTTCGAGCGGGAAGATCGTGTCTCTCACAGCTATTTGAGCACTACGACAAAGTCACTGAGGCATTAGAAGAAAAACAGAATGCTGATGTGATATACACGGACTTCGCAAAGGCTTTCGATAAATGTGACCATGGCGTGATAGCACACAAAATGAAGTCAATGGGAATAACCGGTAAAGTAGGACGCTGGATACTCAGTTTTCTGTCAAACATGACTCAGCGAGTAACTGTCAACCATATAAAATCTAGTCCAAGTGCAGTTAAAAGCTCTGTACCTCAGGGTACAGTCCTTGCACCGCTGCTTTTCCTTATTCACATATCAGATATAGACAAAAATACAAGTCACAGCTTCGTATCATCCTTTGCAGATGACACAAAAATCAGTATGAAAATTACCTCGGCTGAAGACATTGAAAAACTTCAAGCCGATATTAATACAGTTTTCGACTGGGCATCAGAAAGTAACATGATGTTTAACAGTGATAAATTCCAGGTACTCAGGTACGGGAAAAATGAGGACCTTAAACATAATACAGAGTACAAAACACAATCAAATGTACCTATAGTAGGAAAACAGCATGTAAAGGATTTGGGAATAATAATGTCTGACGACCTAACGTTTAAGGAGCATAACCAAGCAAATATTGCGACAGCCAGAAAAATGATAGGATGGATTACGAGAACTTTCAAATCCAGGGATCCCATCACAATGGTTGTACTCTTCAAGTCACTTGTGTTGTCCCGTCTTGAGTACTGCTCAGTACTCACTTCCCCCTTCAGAGCAGGAGAGATTGCTGAAATAGAGGGAATACGGAGAACATATACGTCACGCATAGACGCGATAAAGTACTTAAATTTTTGGGATCGTCTCAAAGCCCTCCAAATGTACTCACTAGAAAGAAGACGAGAGAGATATCAAATAATATACACCTGGAAGATACTGGAGGGCCAAGTACCAAATCTACACAGTAAAATAACAACGTACTGGAGTGAACGATATGGAAGAAAAGGCAGAATAGAACCAGTGAAGAGCAGAGGTGCCATAGGCACAATCAGAGAACACTGTATAAACATCAGAGGTCCGCGGTTGTTCAACGTCCTCCCAGCAAGCATAAGAAATATTGCCGGAACAATCGTGGACATTTTCAAGAGGAAAGTAGATTTATTCCTCCAAGGAGTGCCGGACCAACCGGGCTGTTGTGGGTATGTGGGCCTGCGGGCTGCTCCAAGCAACAGCCTGGTGGACCAAACTCTCACAAGTCAAGCCTGGCCTCGGGCCGGGCTTGGGAGTAGAAGAACTCCCAGAACCCCATCAACCAGGTAACCAGGTAACATAGACACTGGAGGGCCAGGTCCCAAATGTGTACAGTATTATAACAACATACTGGAGCGAAAGGTACGGAAGGAAATGCAGAATAGAACCAGTGAGGAGTAGAGGTGCCATAGGCACAATCAAAGAACATTGTTTGAACATCAGAGGTCCACAGCTGTTCAACACCCTCCTAGCAAGCATTAGAAATATTGCCGGAACAAAGGTGGAGCCCTTCAATAGTCACTTAGACAAGTTCTTGTAAGAAGTGTCGGACCAACCAATCTGTAGTGGACATGACATGTGAGCCTGCGGGCCGCTCCAAGCAACAGCCTGTTGGATCAAGTTATCACAACTCCCGAAACCCTCTCCAGGTATGTTCCAGGAGATCTGACTGTGCTATATGTTCTATACATACTTTAAGACCTTTTTATATTTCCGGACCCAAGTAATTGGTATTTGTCACCGTTGAAAATCGTGTTTTATGTTGACCATGGCAAGAATGTTGAGGTTGACTGTCACGCCCCGTCGTCCACCGAGCTTGTTGACGGTGGGAGAGCACGTCTGGGTGTACATCAACCCACCGTCTCCCAGGCCACTGTACTTCTTGTCTTGATGCACTTACTCACGCTTAGTCCAACTGAGATTGATCACAGATGGGTTGAGGAGGATGAAGAAGTCATATAAGATGGTTGAGGAGGATGAAGAAGTCATATAAGATGGGTTGAGGAGGATGAAGAAGGATTAAGAAGTCATATAAGATGGTTGAGGAGGATGAAGAAGGATTAAGAAGTCATATAAGATGGGTTGAGGAGGATGAAGAAGGATTAAGAAGTCATATAAGATGGGTTGAGGAGGATGAAGAAGGATTAAGAAGTCATATAAGATGGGTTGAGGAGGATGAAGAAGGATTAAGAAGTCATATAAGATGGGTTGAGGAGGATGAAGAAGGATTAAGAAGCCATATAAGATGGGTTGAGGAGGATGAAGAAGGATTAAGAAGTCATATAAGATGGGTTGAGGAGGATGAAGAAGGATTAAGAAGTCATATAAGATGGTTGAGGAGGATGAAGAAGGATTAAGAAGTCATATAAGATGGTTGAGGAGGATGAAGAAGGATTAAGAAGTCATATAAGATGGGTTGAGGAGGATGAAGAAGGATTAAGAAGTCATATAAGATGGGTTGAGGAGGATGAAGAAGGATTAAGAAGGTCTGGAGAGGCCAGCAGTGAGCCACACACGACGACCAACTATCTGGTGTTGAATATCAAATTGCCTCATTTGTTGCCTTTAATGGCAGTGTCTTGCCTGGTTAATGGTCCCTCTGAGGCGCACACTTCCCCCTCCGACACTGGTGGTGCTGGCCAGTGTCCCCCAGTGTCCTCCAGTGTCCCCCAGTGTCCTCCAGTGTCCCCCAGTGTCCCCCAGTGTCCCCCAGTGTCCCCCAGTGTCCCCCAGTGTCCTCCAGTGTCCCCCAGTGTCCCCCAGTGTCCCCCAGTGTCCTCCAGTGTCCCCCAGTGTCCTCCAGTGTCCTCCAGTGTCCTCCAGTGTCCCCCAGTGTCCTCCAGTGTCCTCCAGTGTCCTCCAGTGTCCCCCAGTGTCCTCCAGTGTCCCCCAGTGTCCTCCAGTGTCCCCCAGTGTCCCCCAGTGTCCTCCAGTGTCCCCCAGTGTCCTCCAGTGTCCTCCAGTGTCCCCCAGTGTCCTCCAGTGTCCCCCAGTGTCCCCCAGTGTCCCCCAGTGTCCTCCAGTGTCCTCCAGTGTCCTCCAGTGTCCCCCAGTGTCCCCCAGTGTCCCCCAGTGTCCTCCAGTGTCCCCCAGTGTCCTCCAGTGTCCTCCAGTGTCCCCCAGTGTTGTAACACTGTAAAAGTGTTTGAGTTAGTTTATTTAAAATATATATAGAGTACATGAGTCACAGACAAGGATCTGAGAGGCGCCAGTTGTCTGCCTGAGATCTCACACCTCAAAGCGTTAATGACCTCAAGTGACCTGAGGTCAGATCATGAGAATTTCACCTTGCTTCCGCTAAGCTCTTAATTGTAGTCTGGTAGCCTTCAAACAAGCCGACGTTTAAGGAGTGGCTTGGTAGTGCCGGAGGCTATCTACTTGTGGGCGGAGTTAGCTACTAGGTTCCCCAATATAAACTCGGAGAGCTATCCACCAGGAAGCATTAACAGACAGAACAGCAGACGAGAGCAGAGACGTCCCTATCAGGGAGGCTGTCGGCCGGCAAGGGCGGGAGTCTCTGTCAACTACAGACCCCCCCCCCCCTCTCTATTCAACTTAGACTCAGTCCTCGGTGAGTGAACATTAAGGTGACTTGGTCGTGTTTACATATGTTGTGTGATGATCAGGGGCAGTCAAGTTGTAGGGTTCTCGAATTCTTGGATAATGACTCTCTTTAACATTTTAATTGAATTGCTACATTATGATACTTCATGTGAAATATAATTATGAATTTATTATTTAAATTGTGTTTAACTTTGTTCCCTAGAGCTTTGAGTTGAGGTGAGAAAGCCTCGGTGGTTACTAGATTCAAGATATTAATGAGTACTTGTTTGGAGTTGATACATGGTACAGAGGGAACATACTAATAATGAACTCATGATAACATCCTTGGAGAATTTTGTGATACAGGCAAGTTCCATTCCTTGTCTTGTATGTAATGATCATGAATGGATGGTGGCAGCATTTCGTCTTCTACTATCTACTCTTCTACTTCTACTATCTACTCTTCTCCTTCTACCTATCTACACCTCTCCCTCCACCCTTCTCTAAACTCTCACTTTCAACTAATGACCCTCCTTGCCCCTCCCACCTCTCTCCCTCTCACCCCAAACCCTCACTAATTACTTCACTATTCATTTCTTTCCTTTCGTTTTCTCTTATACGTTTGTGGCAATGATTCTGTATTCTAGAGTTCTCTCTAGAGTTTCGGGTAGCTGATCCAGTTACGGCGCCTTGTAGTCTTAGCACCTAGGTAGTCTAATACCTAGGTTACAAGGTGTTGAACCAGAGAGGTTGCCTTAGGAACTCTGGAGGGTGCTCTAGAATAGTTAGCTAACTGGGGACGGGATAACGGACTAGAGAGAGCTGTTTCCCCCGGCCTCGTTAGTTAACTGGGGGGTGGAATAATGGACAAGATAGAGCTATTTCCCCTACCCCCCGTTACAATGATGGCAGCGGTGTTGAACAATGTTTAAGGTATTGGTGTTCTTTTGAACATTGTTCAGTCCCACGTGTCTTTTTGCCGCTCAGGCGCTATCAGGGAGATCTTGACAGGTGTTTTACTTTCGCGATTTAGCGAGTTTTTTCAGGCTAGGAGATAGTGATTCTCTAGTGTTGTGGTTTAGTGATTTTGTGAGTTTTGTGGTGTTCAGGGAATGTTCACCAGAACTTGCGTGTATAGTGATTTATGTTAGTAATAAGATTTGGCGATTTGGGAACTTAGCGGTGTTGGTAGTGCAGGTCAGCTGAGTGTGACAGGTGACCTCGCATGTCCCACGGGGACACCCAGCCACCGCTGGTCTCCAGGTCAGTGGGGAGTGGCAGGTGTAGTTTTTAAATAGTTTAAGTAGTGGTTCTGCTCAGATTATTGCGATCGACTGTTTTACTCCATTTGAACGCAATAACCCGAGGTGTACTGGTCTTGTACAGCATGCTAGGGGGAGCCTTAGTATGTCAGTAGACTTCACGTTGGGGACGCTCGACGTTAGATAGTCTGGTCACAGGGGTGGCAACAGTTTGGGGTTGTTGACCGGCGGAGAAGCTAGGGAGACACTCTGGGTCACGTAGGTGGCTGTAGGTTAAGGGTGGGAGTAATGGTTAATTATGTACTTAAGATTAGGAAAGGTACAGTTAAGTTAGGCTAGTGTTTTGTCTATTAGTGTTGATTTTTTTTTTTTGTGTGACAAGTTAAAAGTAGTGATGACCTTATTCTCTCTTCTCTAACTTTACTCTGTTACTGTTTTATGTTCCACCAAGTCGATATCATTCAGAGTTAATTGGATTATTTAAAAAAAAAAAAAAAATTTAAGTGTAGTTGTTGCCAGGAGGAGAGCTTATAATTGGACTGTGTGAACCCTATACAAACTACAGGGTCACACAACAGCATGGAACACGGGTATTGTCGCCTTTATGTTCAATTCACAGGTGTGAGCCAGAGGAGAGGCGCGACGCATATGCAGAAGAGGGAGACGGCTGCTGTGTACCACACTCACGGGCGTTAATCACCACCACCACGACCAGCCCACTACCTGGAGGTCACGGCTCCACCACCATCACCACCCCAGGGGACCCCAAGATGCAGCCCTCTCGGTCAGTCAACATTTGACCCCCAGTGGACCCCAGGTCGTTCTGCAGACGACCCCAGACGACCCAGTAAAAATGGAAGAGGAGCAACAACGATTCCAGTCTGTCCCACCAACATCGGTCTACCCAGGATGGACCCCAGGACGGACGGACCCCAATGGACCCCAGGTCGCTTGTCAAAGACCCATGGGAGGAGGAAGAGAGAAGAAAGAAGAGAGAAGAAGGAAGAGAGAAGAAAGAAGAAAGAAGAAGAAGAGAAGATAAGACAAGCTGAGTGAGACATGATACCTAGTGTCCCTTGCTGGTGTCAGCATCATTGCATGGAGCGTAATTGCAAGACAGGATCGTTTGCCTTGACTGGCCGCCCCTCCTGCAAGCAGGTAGCTCTGTTGAGTGATTCTTCCTGTGTCATGCAGACTTGATGTGGCTGTCAGAAGTAGCTCTCTGAAGGAGGCGTGCTGGAGCAACAGGGAGGAAGAAGAGTAGGATGGGATTTCTACTGTTGGCAACTATATGAAGGTCTCGAAACTTGTAGTCCCTATAGCTGTGAAGAACCCCAATATACGTCTCTCATGGTGACTGACGTAGGGCCAATTACAGATCAGCTGGGACAACCGAATTCCACGGTCCTGTGCGCAGTTCAAGTAGTAACGGCTTTCGGGTTGACCAAGTGTTGTTGTGCGTTAACGACGGAGAAGCGACGGAGGCAGTTGTGTTGAAGAAATGTGGTACAGGATTATCTACAAGACCAAGCAGTGACGTCGCCCAGCCAGAGACAATGGACGTCTGTCTACATATTTCATTTTTTTAGAGTAGGATGATGTATATTTGTTTAGCTAGGATGTATTTTTTTTTTCGTTAATAAAGTTGTTGCACACAGCTAGCTTGCTTTAGCAGTGTTGCAAAAACTTTATTTCGGGGAGAAGGGGAGATGTAACACTGTAAAAGTGTTTGAGTTAGTTTATTTAAAATATATATAGAGTACATGAGTCACAGACAAGGATCTGAGAGGCGCCAGTTGTCTGCCTGAGATCTCACACCTCAAAGCGTTAATGACCTCAAGTGACCTGAGGTCAGATCATGAGAATTTCACCTTGCTTCCGCTAAGCTCTTAATTGTAGTCTGGTAGCCTTCAAACAAGCCGACGTTTAAGGAGTGGCTTGGTAGTGCCGGAGGCTATCTACTTGTGGGCGGAGTTAGCTACTAGGTTCCCCAATATAAACTCGGAGAGCTATCCACCAGGAAGCATTAACAGACAGAACAGCAGACGAGAGCAGAGACGTCCCTATCAGGGAGGCTGTCGGCCGGCAAGGGCGGGAGTCTCTGTCAACTACAGACCCCCCCCCCCCCTCTCTATTCAACTTAGACTCAGTCCTCGGTGAGTGAACATTAAGGTGACTTGGTCGTGTTTACATATGTTGTGTGATGATCAGGGGCAGTCAAGTTGTAGGGTTCTCGAATTCTTGGATAATGACTCTCTTTAACATTTTAATTGAATTGCTACATTATGATACTTCATGTGAAATATAATTATGAATTTATTATTTAAATTGTGTTTAACTTTGTTCCCTAGAGCTTTGAGTTGAGGTGAGAAAGCCTCGGTGGTTACTAGATTCAAGATATTAATGAGTACTTGTTTGGAGTTGATACATGGTACAGAGGGAACATACTAATAATGAACTCATGATAACATCCTTGGAGAATTTTGTGATACAGGCAAGTTCCATTCCTTGTCTTGTATGTAATGATCATGAATGGATGGTGGCAGCATTTCGTCTTCTACTATCTACTCTTCTACTTCTACTATCTACTCTTCTCCTTCTACCTATCTACACCTCTCCCTCCACCCTTCTCTAAACTCTCACTTTCAACTAATGACCCTCCTTGCCCCTCCCACCTCTCTCCCTCTCACCCCAAACCCTCACTAATTACTTCACTATTCATTTCTTTCCTTTCGTTTTCTCTTATACGTTTGTGGCAATGATTCTGTATTCTAGAGTTCTCTCTAGAGTTTCGGGTAGCTGATCCAGTTACGGCGCCTTGTAGTCTTAGCACCTAGGTAGTCTAATACCTAGGTTACAAGGTGTTGAACCAGAGAGGTTGCCTTAGGAACTCTGGAGGGTGCTCTAGAATAGTTAGCTAACTGGGGACGGGATAACGGACTAGAGAGAGCTGTTTCCCCCGGCCTCGTTAGTTAACTGGGGGGTGGAATAATGGACAAGATAGAGCTATTTCCCCTACCCCCCGTTACAGTGTCCCCCAGTGTCCCCCAGTGTCCTCCAGTGTCCTCCAGTGTCCTCCAGTGTCCTCCAGTGTCCCCCAGTGTCCTCCAGTGTCCTGGGGTGCCTGGGGTCCTGGGGTGCCAGGGGTCCTGGGGGGTGCCAGGGGTCTTGAGGGTGCCAGGGGTCCTGGGGGTGCCAGGGGTCCTGGGGTGCCAGGAGTTCTGGGGGTGCCTGGGGTCCAGGGGGTGCCAGGGGTCCTGGGGGTGCCAGGGGTCCTGCGGGTGCCGGGTGTAAATCACAATACACACACACACACACGGCGATCAGGTGTCGCAGTCCACGGACCCGAGTCCGATTCCCGGTCGAGGTAGAAATAGACGGACAGTCGTATTTGTGTGATAGTGGCATCAGGTGAAAGAAACTCTGCCCGTTTGTTTCTTCCTCCACCAGGAATCGAACCCAGGTCCGTGGACTGTGAATCCTGCAGCCTCTCCGCCTAAGGTTTCCCAACGTCAAGAAACAGTCGTGCTGAAGTTCCTTATTTTAACCCTCCAGAGGACCCAAAACAGAAAACGGGACAGTATTTTAATTTCTAAAGCGTTACCATGTTGGAGTGTGACGATTTTTCGGTCTTAAGTCACCCACCGGCCACCACCACGTGGCGCGTGTGTGTGTACTCACCTAGTTGTGTCTGCAGGATCCAGCATTGACTCTTGGATCCCGCCTTTCGAGCATCGGTTGTTTATAGCAATGACTATGGTCCTATTTCCCTATCATACCTGGTTTTAAAATTATGAATAGTATTTACTTCCACAACCTGTTCCTGAAGTGCATTCCATTTTTCCACTACTCTCACGCTAAAAGAAAACTTCCTAACATCTCTGTGACTCATCTGAGTTTCAAGCTTCCACCCATGTCCCCTCGTTCTGTTACTATTCCGCGTGAACATTTCCTCTATATCCACTCTGTCAATCCCCCTGAATATTTTATACGTTCCTATCATGTCCCCCCCTCTCCATTCTTTATAGTGTCGTAAGGCACAGTTCCTTCAGGCGCTCCTCATAACCCATCCCTCGTAACTCTGGGACGAGTCTCGTTGCAAACCATTGAACCTTTTCCAGTTTCCTTATATGCTTCTTCAGTACCCAAATGAGCCACAGGGACGTTAGAAAGAACTTTTTCAGTGTCAGAGTAGTTAACAGGTGGAATGCATTAGGTAGTGATGTGGTGGATGCTGACTCCATACACAGTTTCAAATGTAGATATGATAACATGGGCCAACATGGATTTACAGCGGGAAGATCGTGCCTCTCACAGCTACTTGATCACTACCACAAAGTCACTGAGACATTAGAAGAAAAACAGAATGCTGATGTGGTATACACGGACTTCGCAAAAGCTTTCGATAAATGTGACCATGGAGTGATAGCACACAAAATGAAGTCAATGGGAATAACAGGTAAAGTAGGATGCTGGACACTCAGTTTTCTGTCAAACAGGACTCAGCGAGTAACGGTCAACCATATAA
>NC_091193.1:23622900-23662900 GCF_040958095.1 Procambarus clarkii
ATATTATACGTGTTGTAATTGTGGAATTTGCAAATACAATTGTATAGTGTTGAGACCGCCCGCCAGAGTGAGGTCGCAGCGCCACCATCTTTGTCCTCTCGCCTTCCCTTATTTTCTTATTTAGCTTTTCTTCCTTTTACCTTTCCTTCCTGCTTTAATAGAGGCGGGCATTATGGTGAATTGTTAGGATGTGTTCTAACATTCCGGATTTAATGAATAGTTACAGAGTTTATTGCATAAAAGGTCAGGAGGCCTACACTCTTTCACAGCTTTACATTCAGTAATGTTGTGTTGAAGTGAATTATTTAACAGTTTGTCGCAGAGTTTACAATCTGAGTATTCTGGTAGTGGCTCAGCCTCACTAACCTGCCAGATTTATCTCTTTAATTTGTATGATTTTATCATTTGCATTAGATAATACAAAGTTACAGTCTGTGTTTTCTTTTCTGAAAGTCGCATTAATCAATCGATCTACAAAATAATTCACTCCAACTCCAACATGGAATAGAATCCACTAGAATTTTATATAAAAGTTACTGTCAGTGGACTGAGCCTAAGCCAGATTGGTGAAATCGAACACCATTCCAAGCTTCAAGAGCAAGTATGCCAGGGTTCGATGAGTAGAACTCCTGAAACCCACTCCGGGTATGCTCCAGGTATGCTCCAGGGAACAGAAACGTCGGGAGGTATAACTACACTTGATCTCGCTGGCCGTAGACACGTCTTGGGAAAGCTTCCCGCCCGCATTCACTCTCCGGTTACAAACTCCAGTGTTTCTAGAGACTGGTGTGAAGGCGTCCAAGCCATCGGTATAGTTGTAGGGTAGTGTAATGTGATGAAGAGTCACCAGTGGGGAGCCAGACGCCGCCACTTGCATGGGGCGGTGAGTGTGACGTGAGAGGAGGCCTTAACCAGGACATATTAATATGTGAAGTGTGTGGACACCTGGCCTCCTGCCAGTGTCCACACCGCTCCAGGACTACCTCTACTTCTTGTGGGTAGTCTTCGTTTACAAACTTGTGTGGGAATAGGTGGCTGGTGCCAATTTGTTCTTGGTGCCAGCCAAACTTGGGCATGTTTGACGCAGTGAGTTAGCTGGTTGTAGGTTTGTAATACTGTTTGTGGAGCACATGTAGTCCAGGCTCCGTCCTGGTGATCACAGGCAGTGTGTCAACTGGCGAAGACCTATAGCTGCGGTCTGAGGCTCCTCGATGCTCTTAGCGTCTTTGTGTTCGTCTTTACTGGAACATGTTCGACGTTTAGGTAAGAGTAATGCAGTGTGCATCTGACCAGCGCTGTGTTGAGCACGGCACAGGCCCAACAGCGCACTCCGTCTCGTACACTGACGCTGCGTACTGTAAATATGAGGGTTGTGTCAGCATGCAGATTAGTGGAAGTGTGGTGTATTAAGAGAGGCAGCCGCCGTCCCTGCCCTCCCTGCAGGAGTCTGCAACGCCCGCTGGCTCGGGGCACCCTTAGCACCTGCCCCTACACCTGCACCGGACACTTCTCTTCACGATACAACACGGAAGCCTTGCAACTGGCTACTCACACTTCTGCTCTAGCATCTTCAGCCTGGCAAATTTTTGTTATTAATATATCTCATATCTTCTCCGGAATGCCGTATAGGTTTTGCGTAAGATTAAACAAGTGGCGATCACGTTGAGCGCCTGAGAGTGGCATCCAAGGCTGCCTCGCCTGCCTCGCCTGCCTCGCCTGCCTCGCCTGCCTCGCCTGCCTCGCCTGCCTCGCCTGCCTCGCCTGACTCGCCTGCCTCGCCTGCCTCGCCTGACTCGCCTGCCTCGCCTGACTCGCCTGCCTCGCCTGCCTCGCCTGCTGCTGCTGGCTTAAAGGAAATTCTGTGTTAATTATTGTTCTTTGTGACGAGTAGTCAGGAGGAGAGGGCCAGGCCAGGCCCCAGCACCGTCCCACACGGTCTCTCACCGTCCCACACGGTCTCTCACCGTCCCACACGGTCTCTCACCGTCCCACACGGTCTCTCACCGTCCCACACGGCATAACTCTGCCTGTGGCGAGGGGTTGGCTGTAACTATTTCCGACCCCCAAGTTCCACATGTGGAATTGGTGTGGCGGTGTTGGTGTTCCATGTCCATAAAGAGTATAGTATAGTATAGTATAGCATAGTATAGTATAGTATAGTATAGTATAGTATAGTATAGTATAGTATAGTATAGTATAGTATAGTATAGTATAGTAATAGTATACAGAGTACAGGAGAGATGACTGAAATCTCCTGGCAGAATAGAGAGAGCGAGTCAAGGATCTTAGAACAATCTAACGTCTAGAGAACACAATGATGCAGAGATGTGGCAGCAGTCACGATATTGATAGTGAGGAGAATGACAACCTTCAGTACCAGGGGTGGCAGGCCAGTGGTGGTACTCTTCAGTACCAGGGGTGGCAGGCCAGTGGTGGTACTCTTCAGTACCAGGGGTGGCAGGCCAGTGGTGGTACTCTTCAGTACCAGGGGTGGCAGGCCAGTGGTGGTACTCTTCAGTACCAGGGGTGGCAGGCCAGTGGTGGTACTCTTCAGTACCAGGGGTGGCAGGCCAGTGGTGGTACTCTTCAGTACCAGAGGTGGCAGGCCAGTGGTGGTACTCTTCAGTACCAGGGGTGGCAGGCCAGTGGTGGTACTCTTCAGTACTCCGTGTTCCCAAGGAGGGTGACTCATGCTGAATACTAGAGGTTCAGCTCCCAAACCTATACATTGAAATTACAAAATACTGGAGTGAGAGAGATGATGAGATTTATAAATTAAACCCAGTGAAAAGTCGGAGTGCAGTTGGTGCAGTTAGAGAACACAGTGTGAGGGTCAGTGGTCCACACTTAAGAGAGAACTTGGCAGAGTTCTGCTGTCGTTATCGGATCATCCTGGCTGTGGTGCCCCTGGCTGTGGGGCCCTGGCTGTGGGGCCCTGGCTGTGGGGCCCTCGCTGTGGGGCCCTCGCTGTGGGGCCCTGGCTGTGGGGGCCCTGGCTGTGATGGTCGTGGAGCCCTGGGAGCCACAAAGACAACCTCAGGACGAGGCAGATACCAAGACAGGCTGAACACAAGCTACGCTGTTGTAATATGAGAACCATCAGAATTGTGTTCAGGTGATACTAAACATGTAGTTTCTATGAGTCCTGAAGGGAGTGGAAGCCACCAGCGGGTGCACATCACTCCATCGGAGGTCCGCGGTTGTTCAACGTCCTCGCAACTACTATAAGAAATATTACCGGAATAACCGTGGACATCTTCAAGAGGAAACTAGATTGTTTTCTAAAAAAAGAATTGCCGGACCAACCGGGCTGTGGTGGATATGTGAGCCTGCGGGCCGCTCCAAGCAACAGCCTAGTGGACCAAACTCTCACAAGTCAGAAGTAGAAGAACTCCCAGAACCCCA
This sequence comes from Procambarus clarkii, assembly GCF_040958095.1. Taxonomy (NCBI): domain Eukaryota; kingdom Metazoa; phylum Arthropoda; class Malacostraca; order Decapoda; family Cambaridae; genus Procambarus; species Procambarus clarkii. Next base: position 23,626,306 of record NC_091193.1, read on the forward strand.
TCAAGCAGGTATCACGCAGACACGTGTAGGTGTGGCGGGGGAGGGAGGCGAAGCCACTGACGCTCTGGGGACTCGCCTCACCTCGTAAACTGAAGAGGGAATTGGACAAGGGTGGAGGGTGGGACGACCAGGAGAGGAGGGGGAGGGTGGGACGACCAGGAGAGGAGGGGGAGGGTGGGACGACCAGGTGAGGAGGGGGAGGGTGGGACGACCAGGAGAGGAGGGGGAGGGTGGGACGACCAGGAGAGGAGGGGGAGGGTGGGACGACCGGGAGAGGAGGGGGAGGGTGGGACGACCGGGAGAGGAGGGGGAGGGTGGGACGACCAGGAGAGGAGGGGGAGGGTGGGACGACCAGGAGAGGAGGGGGAGGGTGGGACGACCGGGAGAGGAGGGGGAGGGTGGGACGACCAGGAGAGGAGGGGGAGGGTGGTACGACCGGGAGGGGTGGCAGTGTAGAGGGAGGAATGCTAGGTGTCCTGGTGAGAGAACTGAGAGGTGTTAGTGAGATCAGGTTAGTGGGGGGGGGGGAGTACACGGCCGGGGGGGGGCAGTGTTGCGTTCAGGGGATAAGAGAGTGTGGGGGGGGGGTGAGGTGATACCGTCAAGGTGGGAGGTCCTGCCACAGCTCGGCCTCCTGACCCTCTGTTGGGGGTGGAGGAAGGGTGGGGGGGTGGTGGGGGGCGGCAGAACAAGGGGGGGGGAGGGGTGCAGTGATCAAGATATTAAGTTGCAAATGTTGCACGCGTGGTGCTGCTGCTTACTTCATTATGCAATTTATATCATTTGTTGAGTTTTCTTGCTTAATATTGACTGTACTACACGCTGTCTGGGGCGGGGTCCCCTGTGTAGTGTATACGTCCTCCACACCCTGTCTTGTGGCTCACACTCAGGGTGTAGCGCCCCCTGACTGGACACTCAGGGCTCCACGCCCCCTGACTGGACACTCAGGGCTCCACGCCCCCTACCTGGCGTGTCTGAGAGATAAAGATAGCCACGTATGAAAGAATGAGTGAGAGGAGACATGGAAGGTCCTGGAGAAACAAAACAAAATGTTTAAGCCTTTAACATATAGACAAAAATACTGGTCACTGCTTCGTGTCATTTCTTGCAGATGATATGAACTTCAGCATGAACATTTCATCAGTAGAAGACACTGATAAACTTCTAGGGGGGGGGGGGGTAATAAAGTCTTCGACTGGGCAAGAGAAAATAACATGGTGTTTAACAGTGACAAGTTCCAGGTGGTGAGTTATGGTGTAAACGAGGAACTTAACACAGGGTACAGGACACACTCAGACATACTCATAGCAGGAAAGCAACATGTAAAAGATCTGGGAATTATGATGTCTGACGACCTGACATTTAGTGAACATAACCGAGCAAATATAGCGGCGGCGGCCAGGAAAATGATAGGATGGATTACCTACATACCTTGTGTAGCTTCCGGGGATCAAGAGCCCCCCGCGGCCCGGTCTCCGGCCAGGCCTCCCGGTTGGTCCTCTGGTCAACCAGGCTGTTGGACGCGATGAATCACAGCCTGGTTGATCAGGTATCCTTTGGAGGTGTTTGTCTAGTTGTGTCTTGAACACTGTGAGGGGTCGGCGAGTTATGTCCCTCAGTACGACACGGACGGGGCCGAGTGTGGGCAGGGCGAGGCGGGCCCGCCACACCCGCCTTACTGTGGCGTTGAAATCACCGCATGATCTGCTGCCTTCAGCGACTGTCTCCACACCTGGCGGGGATGTAGTCCACACCTGGCGGGGATGTAGTCCACACCTGGCGGTGATGTAGTCCACACCTGGCGGTGATGTAGTCCACACCTGGCGGTGATGTAGTCCACACCTGGCGGTGATGTAGTCCACACCTGGCGGTGATGTAGTCCACACCTGGCGGTGATGTAGTCCACACCTGGCGGTGATGTAGTCCACACTTGGCGGGGATGTAGTCCACACCTGGCGGGGATGTAGTCCACACCTGGCGGTGATGTAGTCCACACCTGGCGGTGATGTATTCCACACCTGGCGGTGATGTATTCCACACCTGGCGGTGATGTAGTCCACACCTGGCGGTGATGTAGTACACACCTGGCGGTGATGTAGTCCACACCTGGCGGGGATGTAGTCCACACCTGGCGGTGATGTAGTCCACACCTGGCGGTGATGTAGTCCACACCTGGCGCTGATGTAGTCCACACCTGGCGGTGATGTAGTCCACACCTGGCGGTGATGTAGTCCACACCTGGCGGGGATGTAGTCCACACCTGGCGGGGATGTAGTCCACACCTGGCGGTGATGTAGTCCACACCTGGCGGTGATGTAGTCCACACCTGGCGGTGATGTAGTCCACACCTGGCGGTGATGTAGTCCACACCTGGCGGTGATGTAGTCCACACCTGGCGGTGATGTAGTCCACACCTGGCGGGGATGTAGTCCACACCTGGCGGGGATGTAGTCCACACCTGGCGGTGATGTAGTCCACACCTGGCGGTGATGTAGTCCACACCTGGCGGTGATGTAGTCCACACCTGGCGGTGATGTAGTCCACACCTGGCGGTGATGTAGTCCACACCTGGCGGTGATGTAGTCCACACCTGGCGGTGATGTAGTCCACACCTGGCGGGGATGTAGTCCACACCTGGCGGTGATGTAGTCCACACCTGGCGGTGATGTAGTCCACACCTGGCGGTGATGTAGTCCACACCTGGCGGTGATGTAGTCCACACCTGGCGGTGATGTAGTCCACACCTGGCGGGGATGTAGTCCACACCTGGCGGGGATGTAGTCCACACCTGGCGGTGATGTAGTCCACACCTGGCGGTGATATAGTCCACACCTGGCGGGGATGTAGTCCACACCTGGCGGTGATGTAGTCCACACCTGGCGGGGATGTAGTCCACACCTGGCGGTGATATAGTCCACACCTGGCGGGGATGTAGTCCACACCTGGCGGTGATATAGTCCACACCTGGCGGGGATGTAGTCCACACCTGGCGGTGATGTAGTCCACACCTGGCGGGGATGTAGTCCACCCCTGGCGGTGATGTAGTCCACACCTTGCGGTGACGTAGTCCACACCTGGCGGTGATGTAGTCCACACCTGGCGGTGACGTAGTCCACACCTGGCGGGGATCTTGTGATCATGGACCATCCGCAGTTGTTATACAGTGGATGTGTGGGCGGGTGTCCCGTGTGTGGTGAGGGCGGGTGTCTCGTGTGTGGTGTGGGCGGTGTCCCGTGTGTGGTGAGGGCGGGTGTCTCGTGTGTGGTGTGGGCGGGTGTCCCGTGTGTGGTGTGGTGTGGCATGTGTCCAGCCCGTGTCCTGTGTCACTGGGAATGTATTGATCCTCAGGTGGTTTAGTTGTGTGGCAAATAGGAAAGGCCCCGCCCCACCCCGCCCCACCCCACCCCACCCCGCCCCGCCCCGCCCCACCCCACCCCACCCCACCCCACCCCACCCCACCCCACCTATCCCGTAACCTAAAATGTGTGAGTGAGTGGGCCTGAAGGTGGTGAGTGCCACGGGGAAGTGTTGGGTCATCATCATGTGAGGTGTGTGTTGGTGCGTGTCAAGTATAGCGACCTCCGCCGCCCTCGTCCTCCGCTAGTTGGTGCTCGCACTTCCTCTTCTCAACACCTCCTCCCACAACCTCCTAAATGCTGCTTGTTGGGTAGTGTCTTGTATCCGGTGGTGTGTGTGTAGACCCGTGGCTCCCCCCCGTGGCTCCACCCGTGGCTCCCCCCGTGGCTCCACCCGTGGCTCCCCCCGTGGCTCCACCCGTGGCTCCCCCCGTGGCTCCACCCGTGGCTCCCCCCGTGGCTCCCCCCGTGGCTCCACCCGTGGCTCCCCCCGTGGCTCCCCCCGTGGCTCCACCCGTGGCTCCCCCCGTGGCTCCCCCCGTGGCTCCACCCGTGGCTCCCCCCCCCGTGGCTCCCCCCGTGGCTCCCCCCGTGGCTCCACCCGTGGCTCCCCCCGTGGCTCCACCCGTGGCTCCCCCCCCCGTGGCTCCCCCCGTGGCTCCACCCGTGGCTCCCCCCATGGCTCCCCCCGTGGCTCCCCCCGTGGCTCCCCCCGTGGCTCCCCCCGTGGCTCCCCCCGTGGCTCCACCCGTGGCTCCCCCCGTGGCTCCACCCGTGGCTCCCCCCGTGGCTCCCCCCGTAGCTCCCCCCCGTGGCTCCCCCCGTGGCTCCCCCCCCCCGTGGCTCCCCCCGTGGCTCCCCCCCCCCCGTGGCTCCCCCCCCCCCCCGTGGCTCTGGTCAGGTGGTCAGGTCAACGGAGGCGTTAGTGCTCACGGAAACCTTAAGGAATGTAACCCTTGTGGTATTCCGTCTGTGATCTCTCCACTCTGAGACCTTTCATTGTGAGCCTCTTCCTCTCACAGAGGAACTCTCAGTACCCATGTTAGTCCCCTCGCGGTGCTCGTGTCTCGCTCTCACTCAAGAGTCCGCCTCCTGGAGGCCCTGGTTGGTCACCTGGCCCTCCAGGTCACCAACCAGGACGACCTCTCACCGGCGGTGATGTGCACCTGTCACCGGCGGTGATGTGCACCTGTCACCGGCGGTGATGTGCACCTATCACCGGCGGTGATGTGCACCTGTCACCGGCGGTGATGTGCACCTGTCACCGGCGGTGATGTGCACCTGTCACCGGCGGTGATGTGCACCTGTCACCGGCGGTGATGTGCACCTGTCACCGGCGGTGATGTGCACCTGTCACCGGCGGTGATGTGCCACCACTTCACTGTAGACAAACTCGAAGCAGAAAGTGGCAGTAATCCAAGAGAGCGGAAGTGAATGTATTGTATAATGTGAGAGTGACGGTGGCTGGGAAGATGGCGGCCGCCCGTGACGGGGGAACCAAGACGGACCACACACGCTCCCCATGACTCTGGTGGGGGGGGGGGAGAGAAGCAAGGAGGTGAGACACAGCAGGAAGGAGGTGAGACACAGCAGGAAGGAGGTGAGACACAGCAGGAAGGAGGTGAGACAGAGCAGGAAGGAGGTGAGACACAGCAGGAAGGAGGTGAGACACAGCGACACATTAACTCGACTCTGACCACTTTCTAGATTATATTCTCAGTTAATTCAAATTCAGTTAATGTTTGGTAATTACTCTAAAACACCGATGAAATTGACATGTCACATATTGAGAGGGGGCCTGGTAGCCTTGTGGATAGCGCGCAGGACTCGTAATTCTGTGGCGCGGGTTCGATTCCCGCACGAGGCAGAAACAAATGGGCAAAGTTTCTTTCACCCTGAATGCCCCTGTTACCTAGCAGTAAATAGGTACCTGGGAGTTAGTCAGCTGTCACGGGCTGCTACCTGGGAGTGGAGGCCTGGTCGAGGACCGGGCCGCGGGGACACTAAAGCCCCGAAATCATCTCAAGATAACTCAAGATAACCTCAAGAAGTGGGAGCAGGAGGGCTGAGGGTGACCCCGTGACTAGTATAGTGTGGTGTTGCTCCCCTGATCAACGCCACACAACACTAGTGGTCCAGTGTCTCAGACCTTAACGTTAACACCTCTCTGCCTACTCCTGCTTTGTTATTGATAATTGTGTGAGAGTCTGGCGCTGGTGTCTGGCGCTGGTGTCTGGCGCTGGTGTCTGGCGCTGGTGTCTGGCGCTGGTATCTGGGGCTGGTGTCTGGCGCTGGTGTCTGGCGCTGGTATCTGGCGCTGGTGTCTGGGGCTGGTGTCTGGCGCTGGTGTCTGGCGCTGGTGTCTGGCGCTGGTGTCTGGGGCTGGTGTCTGGCGCTGGTGTCTGGCGCTGGTGTCTGGCGCTGGTATCTGGCGCTGGTGTCTGGGGCTGGTGTCTGGCGCTGGTGTCTGGCGCTGGTGTCTGGCGCTGGTGTCTGGCGCTGGTGTCTGGCGCTGGTGTCTGGGGCTGGTGTCTGGGGCTGGTGTCTGGCGCTGGTGTCTGGCGCTGGTGTCTGGGGCTGGTGTCTGGCGCTGGTGTCTGGGGCTGGTGTCTGGCGCTGGTGTCTGGGGCTGGTGTCTGGCGCTGGTGTCTGGCGCTGGTGTCTGGCGCTGGTGTCTGGCGCTGGTGTCTGGGGCTGGTGTCTGGCGCTGGTGTCTGGCGCTGGTGTCTGGCGCTGGTGTCTGGCGCTGGTGTCTGGCGCTGGTGTACTGAGTGGATTTACCGCATCTTTAGGTTCTGTATTTGCCAGGGTTGAGCGTCAGCTCCTGCGCCCCGCCTTGGCCCTGCTTCAGGAGGGTAAGAGTGTGTGGGTGGCGCCACCCGTTCTTACCAGCACACCCCGGAGTGGGTCTCAGGGGGTCAGCGGGTCACCCCACAATTCACCCACCCCCTTACTCATCCCCCGCTCTCCCTTCATTGCTCACGCTTCCTCGCAGTCACTCTTTTCCCACGGGTGCCACACTCCCCCCACGGGTGCCACACTCCCCCTACGGGTGCCCCACTCACCCCCCACGGGTGCCACACTCCCCCCCCCCACGGGGGCCACACTCCCCCCACGGGGGCCACACTCCCCCCCACGGGGGCCACACTCCCCCCCACGGGGGCCACACTCCCCCCACGGGGGCCACACTTCCCCCACGGATGCCACACTCCCCCACGGGTGCCACACTCCCACCACGGGTGCCCCACTCCCCTACGGGTGCCACTACACCACTGGGGCTCCAGCTCCCGGCCTCGACTGGGCCGTCACGAGCATGCAAAGTAGCCGAGGAATATAATTAAAACTTTTCCGGTAAAGAAGGGTCTTTCCAGGTGGGGTCGCTGGGAGGCAGGAGGAGCCTTATGGCGGAGTGGCGTAGGGGCGGTGTTGGCGTGCGGGGCAGGACGGTGGGTGGTCCGGCGGGCCCCGGGTCTCAATTGTAGTGTGTGTCTTGAAGTGAGGCCCGCCTACTGCCTCGCCTCCAGGCACCACGTAATGACTCTATCAACCCGCAGCTGACGCTGGTGGTGGGGCAGCCCTCACCCACCACCCTCCTCGCACGCACGCACGCACGCACACGAACGCATACGTATACATACACGTACACATACACGTTCCCATACACACACACACGTACACATACATGCTCGAAAGATCTTATTTAGTGCAAGCGCAGTAAGCACATGGAACACATAAGATGGAGAGTAAGCAAGTGGTGGTAGACTAGAAGCAGAGTGAGATAACACGCGCTGAAAGACTACACAGTACACTACATGACAGTGGAAGATCCGGACAACTTCTTTATGCGTGATATCCAAACCCCTGATAATATAACTGATATCAACACGAGCGTGGCAGATTTTGGAAGATAAATTGACAACATGCCCATGCTCTCAGCCCCGGGTCCAGACTCATGGAATTCAATATTTATAAAGAAATGCAAAGTGCCAGTAGCACAGGCACTCAGTATAGTGTGGAGGAAGAGCTTGGACACGGGGGACCTTTTCATTAACTACCATATTATTTTATGTAGTCCATTGAAAGACCTGATTTACATCTGATTGGAGGTTTGCTGTGTTCTCTATGTTGTCTATTCTCAAAAATTCTAGTGTCATCTGCAAAGTATGATACGAGATATAGTTTGTGTCTATGTCCGATATTGGATTGATAAAAAGTACTGGAGCAAGCACAGTACCCTGGGGGACTGAGCTCTTCACGGTTGATGGACCGGATTTTATATTGTTGACTATTACACATTGGGTTCTGTTAATCAGGAAATTGTGGATCCATCTGCCTATTTTTCCGGTAATTCATTTTGAACACATTTTATGTGCAATAACACCATGGTCACATTTGTCGAAGGCTTTTGCGAAATCTGTGTAAATTACATCAGCGTTTTGCTTGTCTGTCTTCCATAGCATCTAGTGCCATGTCATAGTGGTCCAGCAACTGCGACAGGCAAGAGCGCCCTGTTCTGAAACCATGTTGTCCGGGGTTATGGAGATGCTGTGATGCCATGTATTTTGTGATCGTGTTACCTTGAGGTGCTTCCGGTCCCTAGCGTCCCCGCGGCCCAGTCGTCGAGAAGCCTCCTGGTTGCTGGACTGGTCAACCAGGCTGTTGGATGCGGCTGCTCGCAGCCTGACGTATGATTCAGCCTGGTTGATCAGGTATCCTTTGGAGGTGCTTATCCAGTTCTCTCTCTTGAACACTGCGAGGGGTCGGCCAGTTATGTCCCTTATGTGAAGCGGAAGCGTGTTGAACAGTCTCGGGCCTCTGATGTTGATAGACTTCTCTCTCAGAGTACGAAATCTTACTTCTTACTTCCTACTTCTTAGCACTCTTTCAAAGACTTATGATGTGTGATGTTAGTGCTATTTGTCTAATTTTTTGCCTTTGCCTTATTTTTCATTTATGAAGTGGTGCTATCTCTGCTGTCTTTAGTATGTCAGGGATAACGCCAGTATCTAGGCTCTGTCTCATTTTCTCCAAGGAGGGCCCATTTTCTCTTAAGAAGTGCCGGACCAACAGGGCTGTGGTGGGTATGTGGGCCTGCGGGCCGCTGCAAGCAACAGCCTGGTGGACCAGACTCACAAGTCAAGCCTGGCCTCGGGCCGGGCTTGGGGAGTAGAACTGCCAGAACCCCATCAACCAGGTATCCAAGGAATGTGAAGGGCGTGTGGTAAATGTCGCAGGGCATGTCTGTCAGGCAGAGCAGCCTCCCCATGGGAGTGTGTCAGGCAGAGAGCAGCCTCCCCATGGGGGAGTGTCAGGCAGAGAGCAGCCTCCCCATGAGGGAGTGTCAGGCAGAGAGCAGCCTCCCCATGGGGGAGTGTCAGGCAGAGAGCAGCCTCCCCATGGGGGAGTGTCAGGCAGAGAGCAACCTCCCCATGGGGGAGTGTCAGGCAGAGAGCAACCTCCCCATGGGGGAGTGTCAGGCAGAGAGCAGCCTCCCCATGGGGGAGTGTCAGGCAGAGAGCAGCCTCCCCATGGGGGAGTGTCAGGCAGAGAGCAGCCTCCCCATGGGACTGTGAGGCTTCCCATGGTAATGTTGCGGGTGTGAGAGGGCCTTGAGAAGCATGGAGGCGCGTGTGTGAACGCGCGGCTGCACAATGGTGCCGTGGGCGCCACAATCCCCGGGACAGAGGTGTGGGACACGCGCGTGTCCCCGGCCGGGAGGACGAGTCCCAGCAGTGCCCCAGGTGTGAGAGTGAGGCGCCGGGGCCACGGGAGGCGGCGCACTGGTCGTCTGGCAGCAACACCTTCTCTCTCTTGCCGGAATTCATTTACTTCCTCGTGGTTGTGAGGATCCAAGATGACCTTTATGGCTTAAGTGACTTGAGATAATGGTAAGTGCTTGCCTGGGGCGCGTGCGAGCACCAGGACCTTGTCTCTACTTGACACACACCTTAGTTATTGTAGCGGGGTAGGCCTACCTTTACCTTTCTTTTACCTTTCCATGATTCCGAGGGTCAAAGTCCTCGCGGCCCGGTCCCCAACTAGCCTATTGGACTAGTCCCCAAACTAGCCTATTGGTCGCGGCTGCTCGCAGCCTGACGTATGAGTCACAGCCCGGTTGATCAGGTATCCTTTGAAGATGTTTGTCAAGTTCTCTCTTGAACACTGAGGGGTCGGCCAGTTATGTCCCTTATGTGTACTGGAAGTGTGTTGAACAGTCTCGGGCCTCTGATGTTGATAGAGTTCTCTCTCAGAGTACCTGTTGCACCTCTGCTCTTCAACGGGGGTATTCTGCACATCCTGCCATGTCTTCTGGTCTCATGTGGTGTTATTTCTGTGTGCAGGTTTGGGACCAGCCCCTCTAATGTTTTCCACGCGTAAATTACTATGCATCTCTCCCGTCTACGCTCAAGAGATTACAGATTTAAGCATTTTTAGGCGATCCTAAAAATTTAGATGTTTTATTGAGTGGGGTCTAGCAGTAAAGGATCTCTGCACGCTCTCCAGGTTGGCAATTTCTCCAGCTTTGAATTAAGCTATTATTATGTAACAGTATTCTACCCAAGAGATCACTAGCGTTTTAAAAATTGTGCAATTAGTATAGCATCTCTAGTTTGAAAGTTTCTTGTTATCCAGCCTGTCATTTCTTCCAGTTGTGACGGCTACTTTATCGTGTTCTTTCATCCACACGACACGTTCATCCTCCCTGTCCTTCAAGAGTGTGGTGGTAGCGAGCGTCACCAGATGTGTCGGCCATTGTAGGTCTCTCCTCCATGGTGGCACGCCTTCCCGCTCCCTCCCTCCCTCCCTCCGTCTGCTCCTGCCTTCCCCCTCCCCCACCACGGGAGGACCTCCCCAACCCTCCCCCTACCTTATTCGTGCAGAAGGATGTCTTAATCAAGCGGCTGCCGCCCCACGTCGCGATTGTTGATGAGGACGCAGTTACCGCCCCAGCGGAATGCCAAGCTTCTCTTTGTGAGTCGTGGGTCGTGCGCCGTGGCCCCGTCTGTCCGCTGCTGCCGGCACACAGGCTGCTTCCCCCTGCTGCAGGCACCTTGTCACCTCTGGTGGGTGGGCAGCCACAGTGAGGTGTGTGGAGGTGGTGGGTGTGTTGGTGTGGTGGGTGGGCGGTGGGTTGGGTGGGTGGGTGGGCGGTATCTTTGTGTGGGCGTCACGGTAATCAGCTGGGGCGGGCGAGGTCGTGGTCTTCCTCATATGTCAGGCGTCTCGTCCCCTCGCCTCTGGGATTGGGTAAAGGGATGAGGTAGATGTGAGACAGTGATGTGTAAGGGGAGAGTCTCTCTCTCTCTCTCTCCCCCCCCCTCTCACTCTTCCCCTCCCCCTCTCTCCGTCTCTCTCTCTTCCCCTCCTTTCCTCTCTCTCTTCCCCTCCTTTCCTCTCTCTCTCTCTCTCTCTCTCTCTCTCTCTCTCTCTCTCTCTCTCTCTCTCTCTCTCTCTCTCTCTCTCTCTCTCTCTCTCTCTCTCTCTCTCTCTCTCTCGGGGGTTCAGAGACAGGGAGAAATAGTAGAGACAGACAGATAGAGATATGGCTTTTGTTTTGCACGTTAAATTAAGCTTTACTTATTGTAATTGTTTCCTCTTTCAACCTTGTGTTCCTACATCTTTATCCCGTGCCACCGCACAAGCCTTCCCTGCCCTCTTCTACCTTCTCCGTGTTCCTGCCCCTTCTTCCTCCGGTGCCGTGGTGTCCGGGCGTGTGGGCTTGCTCCACGTCACCTTGGTGTGCACGCTGCCGCCCAGACGACGGTGAGGGGGCAGCAGGTATGCTCCTGGTGAGGCGGGCCTGCCATACCCGCCTCATATTAAGTGGTACACACTGACGGATGCGACTGGTGAGGGGGTATCGGGCACCACTATAACACACGAGAGGCCTGCCACAGGGCACTGTGGCAGGCTGTGGTGTAATGGTCTCTCAGTGTCCTCCTCGGACTATAACCTGGCATATCACATCGTTAGTACTTATGTGCAAGTTTGAGGTGTTTGTGGGTGGCGCCTCGAGGACCACTGCCGCCGTTCTAATTAACATCCGTCAGGCGCCGAACCAAAAGTAACGGTTGAAGGTGCGACTCTTGTAAATATCAGCCCAGATTAACCGTTCTTGTTTCTCTCAAAGTTGTCTTCCTATTTAATCAACTCTGGTGTTTTCGTTCACAGGGGACTTGGATCAGGGGTGAAGTGGACTAACCTCAACCCTCAGAAGATCCTAGACAAGATGAGAAGCTTCAAGGGATATGAGAACGCCTTCCCGTACGCTTCCTTCGCCGACTTTATGAAGAGGGTGAGTGTATAGGTGGTGGGGAGTGGTGCAGGTGGTGTGGGGAGTGGTGCAGGTGGTGTGGGAGTGGTGTAGGTGGTGTGGGGAGTGGTGTAGGTGGTGTGGGGAGTGGTGCAGGTGGTGTGGGAGTGGTGTAGGTGGTGTGGGGAGTGGTGTAGGTGGTGTGGGGAGTGGTGCAGGTGGTGTGGGGAGTGGTGTAGGTGGTGTGGGGAGTGGTGCAGGTGGTGTGGGAGTGGTGTAGGTGGTGTGGGGAGTGGTGTAGGTGGTGTGGGGAGTGGTGTAGGTGGTGTGGGGAGTGGTGCAGGTGGTGTGGGAGTGGTGTAGGTGGTGTGGGGAGTGGTGCAGGTGGTGTGGGAGTGGTGTAGGTGGTGTGGGGAGTGGTGTAGGTGGTGTGGGAGTGGTGTAGGTGGTGTGGGGAGTGGTGTAGGTGGTGTGGGGAGTGGTGTAGGTGGTGTGGGGAGTGGTGCAGGTGGTGTGGGAGTGGTGTAGGTGGTGTGGGGAGTGGTGTAGGTGGTGTGGGGAGTGGTGCAGGTGGTGTGGGAGTGGTGCAGGTGGTGTGGGGAGTGGTGCAGGTGGTGTGGGGAGTGGTGCAGGTGGTGTGGGAGTGGTGTAGGTGGTGTGGGGAGTGGTGTAGGTGGTGTGGGAGTGGTGCAGGTGGTGGGGAGTGGTGTAGGTGGTGGGGAGTGGTGCAGGTGGTGTGGGAGTGGTGCAGGTGGTGTGGGGAGTGGTGTAGGTGGTGTGGGGAGTGGTGCAGGTGGTGTGGGGAGTGGTGCAGGTGGTGTGGGGAGTGGTGCAGGTGGTGGGGAGTGGTGTAGGTGGTGGGGAGGGCTGCAGGTGGTGGGGAGGGGTGCAGGTGGTGGGGAGTGGTACAGGTGGTGGGGAGGGGTGCAGGTGGTGGGGAGTGGTGCAGGTGGTGGGGAGTGGTGCAGGTGGTGGGGAGGGGTGCAGGTGGTGGGGAGTGGTGCAGGTGGTGGGGAGGGGTGCAGGTGGTGTGGGGAGTTGTGCAGGTGGTGGGGAGGGGTGCAGGTGGTGGGGAGTGGTGCAGGTGGTGGGGAGTGGTGCAGGTGGTGTGGGGAGTGGTGCAGGTGGTGGGGAGTGGTGCAGGTGGTGGGGAGTGGTGGGGAGGGTACAGGTGGTGGGGAGTGGTGCAGGTGGTGGGGAGGGGTGCAGGTGGTGGGGAGGGGTGCAGGAGGTGGGGAGTGGTGCAGGTGGTGTGGGGAGTGGTGCAGGTGGTGGGGAGTGGTGCAGGTGGTGGGGAGGGGTGCAGGTGGTGGGGAGGGGTGCAGGTGGTGGGGAGTGGTGCAGGTGGTGGGGAGTGGTGCAGGTGGTGGGGAGTGGTGCAGGTGGTGTGGGGAGTGGTGCAGGTGGTGGGGAGTGATGCAGGTGGTGGGGAGTGGTGCAGGTGGTGGGGAGTGGTGCAGGTGGTGGGGAGTGGTGCAGGTGGTGTGGGGAGTGGTGCAGGTGGTGGGGAGTGGTGCAGGTGGTGTGGGGAGTGGTGCAGGTGGTGGGGAGTGGTGCAGGTGGTGTGGGAGTGGTGCAGGTGGTGTGGGAGTGGTGCAGGTGGTGTGGGGAGTGGTGCAGGTGGTGGGGAGGGGTGCAGGTGGTGGGGAGTGGTACAGGTGGTGGGGAGGGGTGCAGGTGGTGGGGAGTGGTGCAGGTGGTGTGGGGAGTGGTGCAGGTGGTGGGGAGTGGTGCAGGTGGTGGGGAGTGGTACAGGTGGTGGGGAGTGGTGTAGGTGGTGGGGAGTGGTGTAGGTGGTGGGGAGTGGTGCAGGTGGTGGGGAGTGGTACAGGTGGTGGGGAGTGGTGCAGGTGGTGGGGAGTGGTACAGGTGGTGGGGAGTGGTACAGGTGGTGGGGAGTGGTGTAGGTGGTGGGGAGTGGTACAGGTGGTGGGGAGTGGTACAGGTGGTGGGGAGTGGTGCAGGTGGTGGGGAGTGGTGTAGGTGGTGTGGGGAGTGGTGTAGGTGGTGGGGAGTGGTGCAGGTGGTGGGGAGTGGTGTAGGTGGTGGGGAGTGGTGCAGGTGGTGGGGAGTGGTGTAGGTGGTGGGGAGTGGTGCAGGTGGTGGGGAGTGGTGTAGGTGGTGGGGAGTGGTGCAAGTGGTGGGGAGTGGTACAGGTGGTGGGGAGTGGTGTAGGTGGTGGGGAGTGGTGCAGGTGGTGGGGAGTGGTGTAGGTGGTGGGAAGTGGTGCAGGTGGTGGGGAGTGGTGTAGGTGGTGGGGAGTGGTGCAGGTGGTGGGGAGTGGTACAGGTGGTGGGGAGTGGTGTAGGTGGTGGGGAGTGGTGCAGGTGGTGGGGAGTGGTACAGGTGGTGGGGAGTGGTGCAGGTGGTGGGGAGTGGTACAGGTGGTGGGGAGTGGTGTAGGTGGTGGGGTTGGTAGGTGGTACAGGTGGTGGGGAGTGGTACAGGTGGTGGGGAGTGGTGTAGGTGGTGGGGAGTGGTGCAGGTGGTGGGGAGTGGTACAGGTGGTGGGGAGTGGTGTAGGTGGTGGGGAGTGGTACAGGTGGTGGGGAGTGGTGTAGGTGGTGGGGAGTGGTGCAGGTGGTGGGGAGTGGTACAGGTGGTGGGGAGTGGTGCAGGTGGTGGGGAGTGGTACAGGTGGTGGGGAGTGGTGTAGGTGGTGGGGTTGGTAGGTGGTACAGGTGGTGGGGAGTGGTACAGGTGGTGGGGACTAGTGTAGGTGGTGGGGAGTGGTGCAGGTGGTGGGGAGTGGTACAGGTGGTGGGGAGTGGTGTAGGTGGTGGGGTTGGTAGGTGGTACAGGTGGTGGGGAGTGGTACAGGTGGTGGGGAGTGGTGTAGGTGGTGGGGAGTGGTGTAGGTGGTGGGGAGTGGTACAGGTGGTGGGGAGTGGTGCAGGTGGTGGGGAGTGGTGTAGGTGGTGGGGAGTGGTACAGGTGGTGGGGAGTGGTGCAGGTGGTGTGGGGAGTGGTGTAGGTGGTGGGGAGTGGTGTAGGTGGTGGGGAGTGGTGTAGGTGGTGTGGGGAGTGGTGCAGGTGGTGGGGAGTGGTGCAGGTGTTGGGGAGTGGTGCAGGTGGTGGGGAGTGGTGCAGGTGGTGGGGAGTGGTACAGGTGGTGGGGAGTGGTGCAGGTGGTGGGGAGTGGTACAGGTGGTGGGGAGTGGTGTAGGTGGTGGGGTTGGTAGGTGGTACAGGTGGTGGGGAGTGGTACAGGTGGTGGGGAGTGGTGTAGGTGGTGGGGAGTGGTGCAGGTGGTGGGGAGTGGTACAGGTGGTGGGGAGTGGTGTAGGTGGTGGGGTTGGTAGGTGGTACAGGTGGTGGGGAGTGGTACAGGTGGTGGGGAGTGGTGTAGGTGGTGGGGAGTGGTGCAGGTGGTGGGGAGTGGTACAGGTGGTGGGGAGTGGTGCAGGTGGTGGGGAGTGGTACAGGTGGTGGGGAGTGGTGTAGGTGGTGGGGTTGGTAGGTGGTACAGGTGGTGGGGAGTGGTACAGGTGGTGGGGAGTGGTGTAGGTGGTGGGGAGTGGTGCAGGTGGTGGGGAGTGGTACAGGTGGGGGGGAGTGGTGTAGGTGGTGGGGTTGGTAGGTGGTACAGGTGGTGGGGAGTGGTACAGGTGGTGGGGAGTGGTGTAGGTGGTGGGGAGTGGTGTAGGTGGTGGGGAGTGGTACAGGTGGTGGGGAGTGGTGCAGGTGGTGTGGGAGTGGTGCAGGTGGTGTGGGAGTGGTGCAGGTGGTGTGGGGAGTGGTGCAGGTGGTGGGGAGGGGTGCAGGTGGTGGGGAGTGGTACAGGTGGTGGGGAGGGGTGCAGGTGGTGGGGAGTGGTGTAGGTGGTGGGGAGTGGTGCAGGTGGTGGGGAGTGGTGCAGGTGGTGGGGAGTGGTGTAGGTGGTGGGGAGTGGTGCAGGTCGTGGGGAGTGGTGTAGGTGGTGTGGGGAGTGGTGTAGGTGGTGGGGAGTGGTGCAGGTGGTGTGGGAGTGGTGCAGGTGGTGGGGAGTGGTGCAGGTGGTGGGGAGTGGTACAGGTGGTGGGGAGTGGTGCAGGTGGTGGGGAGTGGTGCAGGTGGTGGGGAGGGGTGCAGGTGGTGGGGAGGGGTGCAGGTGGTGGGGGTGGTGCAGGTGGTGGGGGAGTGGTGCAGGTGGGGAGGGGACCAGGTGGCCGGTCAGTCAGTGCAGTGACTCCCTGATTAAACTTGAAAAAAATAACTACTTTTTCGTCTGGTGTTGCAACCATGTGTACCTCACCAGTAGTTCTTCGTGCTTCTATAAATGGCAGCTCCAAGATGGGGCTGCATACTTTAGCGCTGGTTTCTCGTAGGTGATGTCCAGTTGTGCTCTGAACGTCTCGTTATTGAAGTTGCTGAAGGCTACGCTGTTGTACGCGAGCTCAGAATAACCTGCTGATGTTATCATAAGTAAATGTACCTCTGGGACTAAGACTTGGCCGCACGTATCAACGTGTATGTAAGGTTACCGTTGAGAAAGAGGTATGTGGTAACAGTGGTGACCCAGAACGGTGGTGACCCGTCAGTTACAGGTCACTAACCACGACCTGGCGGGACCTGACACTTGGTGGTGGGTGGTCGACACCCCAGACGTCGGGTGCGGGGATACGCGACGTGCCCAGCCACCGCAGCCAACTGCACCTCTTGTGTAAGAAATTGTATGCACCAAACACATGGAGTTGTCCCGTGTTGTCTCTGCGACGATGATATGTCAGTCACCGGCTGATGGAGCATCGTGCACCTTGTGCAGTAACCCCATGTTTAGCTCCTGCTCCCCCCCCCCTTGTCTGCTGGTGACGGCACCAAGATAGCTCCCATTGGTGCACTGAGTGCAGCTGCCACACCCCCTCCCCCCATAATGCAGGTGCAGCACCTCTCCCCCATAATACAGGTGCCACAACCCCCCCCCCAGAATACAGGTCCCACACCCCCCCACAATACAGGTGCCACCCCCTCCCCCATAATACAGGTGCCACACCCCCTCCCCCATAATACAGGTGCCACACCCCCCCCATAATACAGGTGCCACCCCCCACAATACAGCTGCCACACCCCCTCCCCCCATAATATAGGTGCCACACCCCCTCCCCCATAATACAGGTGCCACACCCTCTCCCCCACAATACAGCTGCAACACCTCATCCCCACAATACAGGTGCCACAACCCCCCCCCATAATACAGGTGCCACACCCCCTCCCCCATAATACAGGTGCCACACCCCCTCCCCCACAATACAGATGCCACACCCCCTCCCCCCATAATATAGGTGCCACACCCCCTCCCCCACAATACAGCTGCAACACCTCACCCCCACAATACAGGTGCCACAACCCCCCCCCATAATACAGGTGCCACACCCCCTCCCCCATAATACAGGTGCCACACCCCCTCCCCCATAATACAGGTGCCACACCCCCTCCCCCATAATACAGGTGCCACACCCCCTCCCCCATAATACAGGTGCCACACCCACAATGCACTAATTCCCATGGAGTAAGCTACCTTAGGTAGCGAGAGAGGGCAGCCAGTGTAATGTATAGCTGCGAGAGCCAGCCAGTAACTCGCTAAGTGTTGGATTATTGGCAGTGGCCTGTGAGGAGATATCAAGCTATCATCTCCAGAGACGAGTCAATATCAGTAATTAATGTTTGAGTGGACCTCCTGCCCTGTTATTTGAGGCCAGCGCCTGGGCGGGCCCACCTCCCTGGTAGCCAGCCCCGGGATGCAGCCCCCTCCTCCCGTGTCCTCCACACACTGCCACCACCTTTTACAACAACATTTATGCTTCTAAGGTGTGAGGAGATGGTTCGAGCAGTGTGAGGCACGAGGATGTAGCAGTGAGTGAGAAGTGTGAGTATGGTGCGGGGTGAGTGAGGTCGGGCCCTTGGTCTCCGTGGTCTTACCGTTTAGGTGTGGTGAGGAAGCTGCTGATCAAGTTACTGCCTGCCTGAGCGGGCCCTCCACGGCTTCTTAGTCCATCTCCTCGATACTCACTTATTTACACACTTTATTCGCGCTCCGGTGCATGCATTACTGATTTTACTTAGCTTAATGCGAGGCTAGCGGCGGGGGGATGGCCAGGCTGGCGGCGGACCTGCAGTGGCAGGCCCCCCCACCACCTCCCCTGGCCGCCGCCTGTCACCTGAGCCTAACTCTGCGGCCTCAGGAAGCCACTCCGTTTAATTGCGGCTTGATTTACACGGCCACAAGCTCGCAGCCGCAGCTGCCGCACGTAAGGCGACCCGCAGTTGGGTCATCGGAGGACTTGCAACAGCTTCGCCAAGAAATCAACTTGCACGACCTCCACCACTGCCTTCCCTGGGTGGTCGTTGCCCAAGAAGGTGCCTTCTGGCACCCTCAGCCCCTCTTACCTAAACCTCTATTCCCATAGGCACGTCCCTCCTGGTCCTCTTGACGCATACTCATCTTCCTGGTGACTTGTGTGACCTGGTCATGTTCCCCAGACACCACCTGCCCCAGGCACTCTACACCTCCTCCAATCACAGCGTCCGGACATGGGCGCCAGTGACATGATGCCAACAAGGGTTCACGCAACACAAATCCTGCCACATAAAGTTGGTACAATTTAAGACCAGGCGATAAAGATCAGTCAAGCAAGAGAAAGGGGATCGGATTGTATATTTTTGGACTGTCAGAAAGCCTTTGACGAGAGCTCCATAGGAGTCGTTCGCAAGACGGAGAAACAGGCAGAAGAGATGGAAAGCGCTGCTCGGTACTCACTTCCCCCTTCAGAGCAGGAGAGATTGCTGAAATAGAGGGAATACAGAGAACATATACGGCACGCATAGACGCGATAAAGAACCTAAATTATTGGGATCGTCTCAAAGCCCTCCAAATGTACTCTCTAGAAAGAAGATGAGAGAGATCAAATAATATACACGTGGAAAATATTGGAGGGCCAAGTACCAAATCTACACAGTAAAATAACAACGTACTGGAGTGAACGATATGGAAGAAAATGCAGAATAGAACCAGTGAAGAGCAGAGGTGCCATAGGCACAATCAGAGAACACTGTATGAACATCAGAGGTCCGCGGCTGTTCAACACCCTCCCAGCGAGCATAAGAAATATTGCCGGAACAACCGTGGACATCTTCAAGAGGAAACTAGATTTTTTCTAAAAGACGTTCCGGACCAACCGGGCTGTGGTGGGTATGTGGGCCTGCGGGCCGCTCCAAGCAACAGCCTGGTGGACCAAACTCTCACAAGTCAAGCCTGGCCTCGGGCCGGGCTTGGGGAGTAGAAGAACTCCCAGAACCCCATCAAGCGGGTATCAAGCAGTGATCCAATGGATAAAGGAATATCTTAGCAAAATATGACGGAGTTGCAGTGATCAAATGTCTTTGCAGAGTACCTACATAAAGCTTCCTTATGTCATATATATATATATATATATATATATATATATATATATATATATATATATATATATATATATATATATATATATAGCCTACATGTGACCTACATATATATAAAGGCTTCATTTTAATTTGTTTAGTGACTTGGTTGTGTGATTGTGGTTGATTAGTTGTATAGCTGAGGCTGGATGTGCCGTGCACCCCTCATGACCCGTCTTGTGGAGGCGGGGCTCCTCTCTACATCACTGGTCATTTATTCCTTCTCTGCCTGTGAGGGAGGTTAGTGAGTATAAGAGTAGTGTGGGGGGGGGGAGGAGGTTATCATCAGCACGTTACTGTGGCCACTGTGACTCTCAGCAGGTCTTAACCTGCGTCTTCCTCTCTGCTAAACTGACCGACTCTCATGACTCTTGTTTTCAGTTCTTTAGAAATGTAAAATTCCAGATGCTAAAAATAATATATGCGCTAAAAATGTTGCTTGTTGAGGTGTTTTAAGACTTGTTTAGTAGGGAAGATGTGACGTGTTTGGTAGTGAGGCGGGTATGTGTGGTAAATCAGGTGGTACTTTGTTTGGAAGAGTTGTGTTGTTCCGTTGTGAGGATGTTTGTATAACGCGAGCCTTGTCGCCCCCAGGCGGGCATCACCACGGCCTACCAGGAGAAGCCTTGTCTCAACCCGTTCGACCCGCTGTGTCCGGACACGGCGCCCAACAAGCACTCCAGACAGGTGCGTCAACCCTCCCTCCTCATAATATCTCTATTCGAAATTGTGAACAAAATCCTCATGAAAACATAGCCATAGGGAGTTGTAATGGGCTTAATGGAGGTGTGTAAAGTGTGTGTGCTGACGTGAGTGAGTGTTGCAGCCTCCTGACGTGGGGGCGGAGCTGACGGGAGGCTGCTACGGCTTCGCGGGCAAGTACATGCACTGGCCGGAGGACCTCATCGTCGGCGCCACCACCACCAACAAGACCGGCCACATCGTCAGGTGAGTCCTCTTACTCCTGTTATTACTCTTCCTCCTCCTGTTACTACTCTTCCTCTTACTCCTCTTACTTCTGTTATTCCTCCTCCTGTTACTACTCTTCCTCCTGTTATTACTCTTCCTCCTCCTGTTATTACTCTTGTTGCTCCTCCTGTTACTACTCTTCCTCCTGTTATTACTCTTCCTCCTCCTGTTATTACTCTTGTTGCTCCTCCTGTTACTACTCTTCCTCCTGTTATTACTCTTCCTCCTCCTGTTATTACTCTTCCTCCTCCTGTTACTACTCTTGTTGCTCCTCCTCCCCTTCTGAGCACTATGATATAAGAGGGACACTAATAGTAGAAGGCGTGTGTATATAGGAGTACCATACGTGCAGGGGCGAGGCGGTGCAGAGTATGGTGCAGCTGATGGGCGCCAAGAACCTCTACGAGTACTGGGTCGACCACTACCGGGTCCACCACGTCGACTGGTCGCAGGAGAAGGCTGCCCTCATCCTCGAAGCCTGGCAGAACAAGTTCACTCAGGTGG
Source organism: Procambarus clarkii (assembly GCF_040958095.1). Classification (NCBI taxonomy): domain Eukaryota; kingdom Metazoa; phylum Arthropoda; class Malacostraca; order Decapoda; family Cambaridae; genus Procambarus; species Procambarus clarkii. The sequence continues at coordinate 23,646,805 of NC_091193.1, forward strand.
GTGCTGACGAGTGGCTGCTGTCATACCTCTCACTGTACTTCCCACTTCTATATTTCCCTTCACCTAGGCCTCTCAATCCAATTTACTCGGCCCCCCCCTCAAAAAAAAATGGGTGCTGACGCCAGCGTTGGGCCAGGTCTCCTTCACACACTTGTCACCATCACTACCACACTTGTCATCATCACCACTACCACCACACTTGTCATCACCACCACCACCACCACTTTCACCACCGGTGTGAGACAGTGGGTCTCCTAGTGGGAGTCACTGTGGAGGCCAGTGGGAGTCATTGTGGGAGGCAGTGGGAGTCATTGTGGGAGGCAGTGGGTGTCACTGTGGGAGGCAGTGGGAGTCACTGTGGGAGGCAGTGGGAGTCACTGTGGGAGGCAGTGGGAGTCACTGTGGGAGGCAGTGGGAGTCACTGTGGGAGGCAGTGGGAGTCACTGTGGGAGGCAGGGGGTGGAGAACACACACCCTGGCAATACGATGACCATTGTCTCTGATGATGATGATGAAGATTAAGCCATCCAAGAGGTGGCACGGGCATGAATAGCCCGTAAGTGGTGGCCCTTTTGAGCCATTACCAGTATCAAGAGCTGATACTGGAGATCTGTGGAGGCGCGACTGCACCCTGCGTGACGGGAGATGTCTCCCGGACCAAGTAGTGACCAGATGGTCGTGGTGCATTGTCTCTTGCTGGCGTCTTATCATATAAGAACATAAAACAGACGAAGGAGAGGTGTTCGTTTGCCATCACGATTAACGCATCAGAAACATTAGTATTTTTCCCGCAAAACTTGAATCTTTAGAGAAGGAAATTCAGCTAAAATATTCTCAAAACTGTTATTTTACAAGATGAACTAATATGACAACTGCAGGTAGACATGACTCTTGTTTCGCACGTTAAATTAATCTTAATTATATTAAGATGAAGGAGAGCCCGGGCCGAGTCATACACTGGTTAAACAAAAGAAACTGCTGAAGATTTATGTAACCATTAATTAAATAAATATTGATCGCATTACTGTGATTTATCGAGTTCCAACTGGACCCTCCCTCCCTCCCCGTGCCCATGCCACCTCCACCCTCCCTCCCCGTGCCCATGCCAGGGGCACTCCGCGGTCCCTGCTTGGGTACGTTGTCATACAGCTTAGCACTATGCTTACACTGTTGACTCTTTAAATGTGAGGAGGTGGCACTGCACCAGCCTCTAAGGTACACAAGACCAACACTCACTACTAGTGTAAGACCTAACAATTATCTTAGTTCCACACGTACACAGTTATACTGTACTATGTTATGGCTTCACTTCTCTTCTAACCGGGTTAATTGATTGATTGATGAAGATTAAGCCACCCAAATGGTGGCACGGGCATGAATAGCCCGTAAGTGGTGGCCCTTTTGAGCCATTACCAGTATCAAGAGCTGATACTGGAGATCTGTGGAGGTGCGACTGCACCCTGTGTACACATCTACCATGGTACACAGCCACGGTACACATCTACCACGGTACACATCTACCATGGTACACAGCCACGGTACACCTCACATTGTGTCCGCTCCTCCTTGTGCAATATCATTACCCATTTTAGCATGCTTGTGTGTGAGGTGGGCTTCCGTTGAACATTGTGTTCACTACATGCAGCATTCATTACACCAATGGGTCATACCTTCAGTAACCTTGTATGTGTGTGTGTGTGTCTTCCTGTAGGAGGTGCTGACGGAGACCCAGCGGAGGCAGAATGAGACGCGACCATACCAACTCCTGCCCTTCTCCAGCGCCGCCCTTGACCACCTGCTCCGGGACTTCTCCGAGGTGCCCGCCTCCAGGGTGGCCCTAGGCTACATCTTCATGGTAAGTGCGCCCTTCTCTCTGCTTACATCTTTCTAGTGTCTTCTTGCGCAGCGAAATTCAGTGGTGGTTTGTAGTAGTGGGACTGTTTGGACTCCAAGTAACTGGCGGTGCTCTGTCCTCCAGATTATCTTATGTAGGTAAACTTGTACACTATACCAGTATACCTACGTAACGCCAGACACTAAGTCTTTGAGAGACTGATTACGAATCAAATTGTAGCAACACAACACACACACACACACACTAACACTCTCACACGCCTGCAGATTTTAGAGTAAAAAGGCGTTTTTATGTAGGTTTCAAGTTAAGTTATTAAGTTTGGAACAGTTAGGCATGAGTTATATAGTTTAGAAGTGAGTAGAGCACACCCGAGAGGAGGCTGTGTACACCGTCTCACGTGACGGTGACATGAGCACCAGTACACGGTCTCACGTGACGGTGACATGAGCACCAGTACACGGTCTCACGTGACGGTGACATGAGCACCAGTACACGGTCTCACAGTAAACCTTACGGTGCTTCAAATCATTATTAACTCACAAATTTCAAAATAAATTAACTGACAGTATTTCAATGCAAATATAACTTGAGTAAAATTACAATACAAATATGGAAAATGTTTCTTTGAACTGGAATATTAATTGACTTATCTTGAAGTGTGTGTAAAGAAGGGCGGGGCCGGAGTGTGGCCAGGTGTACTGAAGCTGAAATAAGTTTATTGAGGTATGAATACACCGTGTGTTGCTCACTCGGGGTTACGGGCGCACTACAGCCCTGTGTGCTACACGTGGACACTTCCATCTGAGCAGCTAAATCTAAAATAAACAGCTCACTCGGCCGCTAGTAAGTCAGTATTGTACAAACTGTTACTGCTTGATGGGGTTGTGGGAGTTCTTCTACTCCCCCAAGCCCGGCCAAAAGACTGTGGCCGTCATTCAGTGTGAATGACAGCAAGAACAGGTGTGCTGTTGTGTGTGGTGACGACGACCCGTCTTCCTCCGCCAGGTGGTGTACGCGTGCGTGTCGCTGGCACGGCTCTCAGACTCCGTGAGGTCGGCGGCAGGTCTGGGGCTGGCCGGGGTGCTCCTGGTGGCGGTGACGGTGGCGGCAGGTCTGGGCTTCTGCGCCCTCCTCGGCCTCCCCTTCAATGCCTCCACCACCCAGGTCCTGCCCTTCCTCGCCCTCGGCCTCGGCGTGGACGACATGTTCCTGTTGGCGCACACCTTCGTCGAGACCGCTGACAACACTCTCATCCCCTACCAGGTGAGTACCAAACTGCAGTCTTCCACACCGGGTGAGTACCAAACTGCAGTCTTCCCCACCGGGTGAGTACCAAACTGCAGTCTTCTTCACCGGGTGAGTACCAAACTGCAGTCTTCCCCACCGGGTGAGTACCAAACTGCAGTCTTCCCCACCGGGTGAGTACCAAACTGCAGTCTTCCCCACCGGGTGAGTACCAAACTGCAGTCTTCCCCACCGGGTGAGTGGTAGAGGGGCCTCACACTGTGGTGGGTGCCGACGGTGGAGTCTGGCTGTGAGGGCCAACATCACAGTAAGTGCTACCGGTCCCTATAGTTCCCCTCAGCCTCCAAGCATTACGTAAGTGATGAAGAACTGTGATATATTTACTCACTATAATGTTGGTGCTGAATGTACAACACGAAAAAACATATTTTTACTTTAAAATAATATAATTTTATAAGGAATTTAGACTAAACTAGGTGGCAGGTGACGCCACAGGAAGTCGACGCTCCAAACAACACTGTTGTGGCTTGGGGTAATTACATGGACCTAATTTCGTTATAATGATATTATTTCAGAGTAAAAATGTTTTTTTCGTGTTGTACATTCAGCACCAACATTATAGTGAGTAAATATATCACAGTTGTTCATTACTACCGTAATGGCAGGAGGGTGTAGGGCATTATAGTGAGCGGGTGGGTGGTGGCGTGGGGCATTATAGTGAGCGGGTGGGTGGTGGCGTGGGGCATTATAGTGAGCGGGTGGGTGGTGGCGTGGGGCATTATAGTGAGCGGGTGGGTGGTGGCGTGGGGCATTATAGTGAGCGGGTGGGTGGTGGCGTGGGGCATTATAGTGAGCGGGTGGGTGGTGGCGTGGGGCATTATAGTGAGCGGGTGGGTGGTGGCGTGGGGCATTATAGTGAGCGGGTGGGTGGTGGCGTGGGGCATTATAGTGAGCGGGTGGGTGGTGGCGTGGGGCATTATAGTGAGCGGGTGGGTGGTGGCGTGGGGCATTATAGTGAGCGGGTGGGTGGTGGCGTGGGGCATTATAGTGAGCGGGTGGGTGGTGGCGTGGGGCATGGTCAGTATATGACCAGCTCATCTATATAGACATCTATATAGTATATAGACTCATCTCATCTACACCTAGTTCTTGAGGTGACAGTCCCGGCTCTTAGTCATGTCTTAAGTTCAGGATCTTTAAAGTTGATGGTTGTGCGGTAGACAGCCAGGGAGCAGCTGGTGGCCGCCCACAGACGCCCTCCTCGACATGCACAGTAATTGTCCTCAAAGGAGAGAAGTGGAGCACTGGACCACAGCCGCTTTCATCCTCCCAAAGAAATATGGCGGCGGGAAATAACGGCGTCTCTTAATTATTGAGTGTCGATGTCTTCCAGTTGAGAGAGGGGATGCCGGGCTCTTGTGAGGGAGTGAGAGGGAGGGAGATGCATGGTGTGGGGCAGCGATAAGGGCGCTCCTCTGCCGGGATTTGTATAGGGACGGGTGGGAGGGGGTTAGTTGGTGAGGGGGGGGGGAGGGGAGGGTAACCCACTAGGAGGGCCCACACCTGGCCTGGCCCACCTAGCCCTTATCAGCGTCATCTGAAACTCACACTTGTGCGCTCTCCTCTCTTTCCTCTTCTCTTTTGTTTTCCCTTCATTTCTCCCAGTCATGTTTCTTTCCCCCTTTCTGCCGTTATCCCCCCTTCCCTTGACCTTCCTCTCCCGTCATATCCCCCCCCCCCCCTTCCTTCCCAGATCTTGTTCCCTACTTCACTGTTGCAGAATTTCACCTCCAAGATGGTACCTTGTGATCGGCCACCTGCTCCCGTCACCAAATTTTATTACTTTACACTTACCTGAGTTAAACTTTACTCTTGGACCACCAGCTGTGGGAGTGGGTCTTGGACCACCAGCTGTGGGAGTGGGTCTTGGACCACCAGCTGTGGGAGTGGGTCTTGGACCACCAGCTGTGGGAGTGGGTGTTGGTGTTTAGGGACTCTAGGAACTCTTAGATTGTCAACACTCATGGTGGACGGTTTTTACGCCTCTTCTTAGAGCCTAACTTCACTCTGTAGTGTTCACGTCCTCTTATTGTTTAAGATGTGTAGCGGTATTGGAGGGTGTTCCAGGGGCGTGTAGGTGTGTGTGTGGCGTGGGGCTGCTCCAAGGGGTCCAGGGCGGCGTGGGTGTGGCGTGGGTGTGGCGCGGGTGTGGCGCGGGTGTGGCAGTGAGCCTGGTACATGTACCTGAGGGGTGGTCCGGGGCGGCGTGATCTCTCCAGGGTGACCACAACAACTATTTGTCCGGTGCGGCGCCGTGTGAGCGATAGCCAGGCCCCTGATGGATGTGTTGGTGGGCGTGGGCGGTGATCACCTGATAGTGGGGGCAGGCCGGGCGGGAGGGGGGGGGGCAGGCCGGGCGGGAGGGGGGGGGGCAGGCCGGGCGGGAGGGGGGGGGGGCAGGCCGGGAGGGAGAGGGGGGGCAGGCCGGGAGGGAGAGGGGGGGCAGGCCGGGCGGGAGGGGGGGGCAGGCCGGGAGGGAGGGGGGGAGGCCGGGAGGGAGAGGGGGGAGGCCGGGAGGGAGAGGGAAGGGAGGCCGGGAGGGAGAGGGGGGCAGGCCGGGAGGGAGAGGGGGGCAGGCCGGGAGGGAGAGGGGGGCAGGCCGGGAGGGAGGGGGGGGCAGGCCGGGCGGGAGGCGGGGGGCAGGCCGGGAGGGAGAGGGGGGGGCAGGCCGGGAGGGAGAGGGGGGGGGGCAGGCCGGGAGGGAGAGGGGGGGGCAGGCCGGGAGGGAGAGGGGGGGGCAGGCCGGGAGGGAGAGGGGGGGGCAGGCCGGGAGGGAGAGGGGGGGGCAGGCCGGGAGGGAGAGGGGGGGGCAGGCCGGGAGGGAGAGGGGGGGGGCAGGCCGGGTGGGAGAGGGGGGGGCAGGCCGGGAGGGAGAGGGGGGCAGGCCGGGAGGGAGAGGGGGGGGGCAGTCCACAAATGAAGACAGTTGACTGTCAACCTCCGTGCTTGGCAGACCAGCTGCCACGCCCTCACCCGTGTCTACCCCACGCCCACCTTCACATGGTGGAGGGTGGTGGACATGGTGGAGGGTGGTAGGCATGGTGGAGGGTGGTGGACATGAGGGGTGGAGTATGGTGGACATGAGGGTGGAGGGTGGTGGACATGGAGGAGGGTGGTGGACATGGAGGAGGGTGGTGGACATGGAGGAGGGTGGTGGACATGGAGGAGGGTGGTGGACATGAGGGTGGAGGGGCGCCAGAGAGGACCAGGCCCCAGCACCTCATAATGGCCGCTCACTAATCATGGGCGTGATACTCATCTTGTAACATGACGTTCTTTTGTCTCCCGAGTGGAGTGGGAGCCAGGGTGAGGTAGTGTGGCCCGGGTGTGTGAGGTAGGGTGGCCCAGGTGTGTAAGGTAGGGTGGCCCGGGTGTGTGAGGTAGGGTGGCCCGGGTGTGTAAGGTAGGGTGGCCCGGGTGTGTGAGGTAGTGTGGCCCGGGTGTGTGAGGTAGGGTGGCCCGGGTGTGTGAGGTAGTGTGGCCCGGGTGTGTGAGGTAGGGTGGCCCGGGTGTGTGAGGTAGTGTGGCCCGGGTGTGTGAGGTAGTGTGGCCCGGGTGTGTGAGGTAGGGTGGCCCAGGTGTGTAAGGTACGGTGGCCCGGGTGTGTAAGGAAGGGTGGCCCGGGTGTGTGAGGTAGTGTGGCCCGGGTGTGTGAGGTAGGGTGGCCCGGGTGTGTGAGGTAGTGTGGCCCGGGTGTGTGAGGTAGGGTGGCCCGGGTGTGTAAGGTAGGGTGGCCCGGGTGTGTGAGGTAGTGTGGCCCGGGTGTGTGAGGTAGGGTGGCCCGGGTGTGTAAGGTAGGGTGGCCCAGGTGTGTAAGGTAGGGTGGCCCGGGTGTGTAAGGTAGGGTGGCCCGGGTGTGTAAGGTAGGGTGGCCCGGGTGTGTAAGGTAGGGTGGCCCGGGTGTGTGAGGAGCTAGGGTGAAGCTGGTTATCTATGTGGTGTTATGAAACCCAGGTAGCCTAATGAGGTAGGTCTGCCTACCCCTGTACTTCCAGGGGCAGGCTGCCCATACTGGCAGTGCTTGCATATTATTGAAGCAGCAGGTCGGCAGGCCGGGAGGGAGAGGGAGGCAGGCCGGGAGGGAGAGGGAGGCAGGCCGGGAGGGAGAGGGAGGCAGGCCGGGAGGGAGAGGGAGGCAGGCCGGGAGGGAGAGGGAGGCAGGCCGGGAGGGAGAGGGAGGCAGGCCGGGAGGGAGAGGGAGGCAGGCCGGGAGGGAGAGGGAGGCAGACCGGGAGGGAGAGGGAGGCAGGCCGGGAGGGAGAGGGAGGCAGGCCGGGAGGGAGAGGGAGGCAGGCCGGGAGGGAGAGGGAGGCAGGCCGGGAGGGAGAGGGAGGCAGGCCGGGAGGGAGAGGGAGGCAGGCCGGGAAGGAGAGGCAGGCAGGTCTACAGGTGAATGGTGATCAAGTTGACGACTGCTAGCATGAGAAAACTTTTTTATTTAATTCCACATTTGGGATAAGGATGTTGCATGATTGATGCCTTGCAGAAACTGTTCCCAGTGCTGGTTATACACCTGTTCCTTTACCTCTCTGAACTCTCGGCTGGCCTTAAGACATATGTTGAGGGTGTCAGGTGTTTTGTACTGCTCAGCTAAGATGCTTAAGGCGTGAGTCAGAGAACCACCTCTGTCCCTTCCTGGCTGTGTTGGGTGTTGTGGGGTGTGGGCCAGTGTCACGGGCTGGGGTGGTAAGGGACCAACTTCAGGCACTTGGGTCTTGTGGATTTTACAATATTGTCATAAAAAACGGTTACTTCAGTGACCAGGTCCTCATATAATGCATTGACGGTAGGAAAACAGTAAGAGTTATACCATTCAGAAGTGCGATAGTTGAAGTGCATGTCCACATTTTCAGGAATATTGTTTTTTTTTTTTAACACCTGAACAATTTTCCAGCTGTGTATGTGTGTTGGGCTGACTGTACCGACTGTACCCATTTTGTAGTAAATCCATGTGGGAGGTAGCCCTGGTGTGAGCGCTCTCTCCCAGGCACAGTGGGAGGTAGCCCTGGTGTGAGCGCTCTCTCCCAGGCACAGTGGGAGGTAGCCCTGGTGTGAGCGCTCTCTCCCAGGCACAGTGGGAGGTAGCCCTGGTGTGAGCGCTCTCTCCCAGGCACAGTGGCAGGTAGCCCTGGTGTGAGCGCTCTCTCCCAGGCACAGTGGGAGGTAGCCCTGGTGTGAGCGCTCTCTCCCAGGCACAGTGGCAGGTAGCCCTGGTGTGAGCGCTCTCTCCCAGGCACAGTGGCAGGTGTGGGTGACGCCGTGGCCTCATGATGGCTGGTGCTGGTGGTGTGGGGATGCCCACGGCCCGGTGCCCACCTCCCATTATATCCCATATTAATTAATCTTCCCATGTGCAGTCCCACAGTGGTAAACAGTGGCACAGTGGTAAAGCACTAACCGCTTTCGGTTCGTATCCTGGCCGGGAGGATTGACTGGGCGCCAATCCTTAACTGTAGCCTCTGTATACCCAGCAGTGAATGGGTACCTGGGTGTTAAACAATTTGGTGGGTTGTATTCCAGGGAATATTAGGACTAAGGACGTGCCCGTAACGCTATGCGTCTCAGTGGCTGTATAAGAATGTAACAACTCTTGTTTATATATATATATATATATATATATATATATATATATATATATATATATATATATATGCGGAAAATCCACAGAGAAATATGAAATGAGGTGAACGTTTCGGCTTTGTTAAAGCCTTTGTCAACACCAGACTGACTAAGGAGAAGGGAGAAGGGGAGGATATATAGGCCGACACCTGACCAACCCATCCCTAGGGTTGGTCAGGTGTAATTAACCAAAAACAGGTATAGCTTAGCTTAGAATGGTCAAAGAGGATTAAGCGGTCAGAGAATAAGGATGAAAGATTAAAGAAAAGCCTCATGAACACACAATATATGAATATACAGTTATAATGAGACATTGTAAGCCTCTCTATCAGAGTTGTTTCTTAAACTGTTGTGCAATATTATAACTTAAAAATGGATCAAGTTTGTACATTCCAGTACTAACATTAAGAAGATTTGGACACTGACTGATTAGAGCAGACTCAATCAAATTCCGTTCCACGAAATCCCCACAATTGGTAATGCTTTTTGCCCCATTCCAGTTAATATTGTGATCGCATAAACTCGTATGTAGATACAATGCATTAGACGTTTGGGCAGTTCTAATACTATAAGCATGTTGTGACAACCGCAATTGTAAGGACTTTCCTGTTTGTCCAAGGTACACAGAATCACAATCATTGCAGGGAATCGAATACACACAACCTGCTGTATCAGGGGAGTTTTTTATTAAATTTTATTTGATCGTACTATTAGTGAACACCAAATTTATATTAAGTTTCTTAAAAATTAGAGACAATTTTTCAAGTCCACTCGCATAAGGTACCACCAATGAGTTAATAATTTTTGGTTTCGCCTTAGGGACGTGATTATAAAACGTACGCTTGGCTTGTACAAACGAGAAATCCAAAAACTTCTTAGGATATTGTAAACTCTTCCCAATTTCATATATTTTAGCAATCTCTTCATCAAAAAACTCAGGGCTGCAAATCCTCAAAGCTCGTAGAAACATTCCTGAAAATACTGCCTGTTTAACTTTACTATGATGATTCGAATAAAAATGAACATACGACCCCACGTTGGTAGGTTTCCTATACACATTAAATTTGAACTTTCTAGTGACTCTATGAATCATAATGAATCAAAGAGGATAAAATGATCAGTGTTTTGTGATCGTCAATTGCATATATATATATATAATAAAAGAAAAATACTCACTCATGATTTCCCCTGCAGGAGCGTGTGGGTGAGGTGGTGAAGCGGGCGGGAGTCTCCGTGGTCCTCACCTCCGTCTGCAACGCCTGTGCCTTCTTCGCCGGGGCGCTGGTGCCCGTGCCGGCCCTGCGAGCCTTCTGCCTGCAGGCGGCGCTGCTGGTGCTCTTCAACCTGCTCTCCGCCCTCGCCGTCTTCCCCGCCGTCATGAGTCTCGACCTGCGGCGGCGCCACGCCCTAAGAGCAGACCTCTTCTGCTGTTTCCAGGGTGGGGAGAGGGATCAGGTGCTGCAGCTGCAGCAGGCAGCGACCGCTGCTGCTGAAGAAGGGCGGAGCAGGCTGCGGCACTCTCGCCAGCCTCCGCCCGCCGCCCTCGACCGCACAAGAAAAGCGACAGTGACTCGAGCTTTGCCTCCCCCAGGGGGCGGCACCGTCACCCACGTGGTGCCTCCTCCCGCCCCTCGGGAGTGCTGGGGGGCGCCACCAGACCCCCACGCCCCGTCCGCCCCCTCCCTGGAGTCCCTCTCCACCGCCACTTCCACCCGCGACCTCGTGGGCGGCGGCAAGAGCTGCTCGGGCTTGTCACAGGCGTGGGCGTCAGCAGTCAAGATGTGGTCAGGGTGGAGCGTGGGGTGGGTGGCGGGGGCGGTGTACGGACCGGCGCTGACGCACGGGGCGGTGAAGGCGGCGGCCGTGGCGGGGCTGATAGTGTCGGTGGCGGCGGCGGCGTGGGGCGTGAGCCGCGTGGAGGACGGCCTCGACCTGACGGACATCGTGCCCAGCCACACGCCCGAGTACGCCTTCCTGTCGGCGCAGCAGCGGTACTTCGGCTTCTACAACATGTTCGCGGTGACGCAGGGCAACCTGGAGTACCCCAGCAGGCAGCGGCTCCTCCACGACTACTACGAAGCCTTTACCAGCGTCACCAACATCATCAAGAACGACGACGGCGGTCTGCCGGAGTTCTGGCTCTCGCTCTTCAGGGACTGGCTCATCGGTGAGTACTGGCTCCTGCCTCGGGGCTCACCACACTGTTATCTCTAGCTTCTGGCATGTCTCTAGTAACGTCACATACCTCTCCACGGGTTGAAATTGAATCAAATTACTGTTTTACATCGTCCATACAGCCCCGTTACCATATCTTGAGGTTATCTTGAGATGATTTCGAGGCTTTTTAGTGTCCCCGCGGCCCGGTCCTCGACCAGGCCTCCACCCCCAGGAAGCAGCCCGTGACAGCTGACTAACACCCAGGTACCTATTTTACTGCTAGGTAACAGGGGCATAGGGTGAAAGAAACTCTGCCCATTGTTTCTCGCCGGCGCCTGGGATCGAACCCGGGACCACAGGATCAGAAGTCCCGCGTGCTGTCCGCTCGGCCGACCGGCTCCCCTCGTCCGACCATCCCTTCTCGTCCACCACCCAGCCTCTACCCCTGCTACCCATCCTTCCCGCTCCCTGCCTCCACTCCCCAACGTCTGCCGCTACAGGAAAGTGCCGTCACCTGGAGCGTGTATTTCGCAGCGCGGGTCATCAAGCTGGGGAGTATGGCGGGGGTGTGCCGCGGGTGGATACATGTGGCCCCCTGCCTGGCCCTCGCCACGCACGCCACCACAAGCAGGGGACCACAAGCAGGGCACCACAAGCAGGGCACCACAAGCAGGGCACCACAAGCAGGCCACCACAAGCAGGGCACCACAAGGGCAACACATTGATGAAGCATGAAAGAACGGGATTGAAAAACAAAAATATGTATGATAAAAGAGGAAGGGAAACAAAGTGAGAGGGAGCGAGCGAGAGACTATGTGCGACACTTTGAGACTGAGTGTGTGTATTTATTATTTATGTGCAGAATCGAGCTATTAGCTCTTGGACCCCGCCTTTCTAACCAATAGTTTTTTCCTCTATTATATCTACTTCTTATATTTCTCTCTAACACACGCACACACATCCCCAGGCCGGGGGTTGTAGCTTTCTAACTCTCAGGTACCTATTTACTGCTAGGAGAACAGGGGCATCAGGGTGAAAGGAACTCTGCCCATTTGTTTCCGCCTCCACCGGGAATCGAACCCGGGCCATTCAACCCCCGAGTGCTGTCCAATCAGCCACGAGGCCGTGTGGGTGTATTTTTCACCGAGTTGTGCTTACGGGGGTTGAGCTCTGGCTCTTTCGGCCCGCCTCTCAACTGTCAATCAATCAGTGTTTTTATTTATTATTTTTTGTTTACAAGCACACCCCCAGGAAGCAGCCCGTAACAGCTGTCTAACTCCCAGGTATCTATTAACTGCTAGGTAACAGGGGCATCAAGGTGAAAGAAACTGCTCATCTGTTTTCCGCCATCGCCGGGGATCGAACCCTGGTCCCCAGGATTACGAGTCTTGAGCGCTGTCCACTCAACCACCAGGCGCCCGAATCCCTAGCGCTGTCCACTCAGCCGTCAGGCTCCGTGTGTGTGTGTGTGTGTGTGTGTGTGTGAGAGAGAGTGGGGGGGGGGCGGGTGGCACTCAGGTGGGTGGGCGTCACCGCCGCCTCCCGGGGTAATTACTCTGGAGGTGTTCCCGCCCCGGCGTCATCCTCGGGGGATACGATCACTCCCCCTCACATTCCCCCTACACTTTGAAGCCTGCCAAGACGCTAACATATAAACAATATTGGCGCTGCTGTCTTTGGATACTGCGGGTGGCACTGGCACACCAGTACCCCCAGAGGGTGGCACTGGCACACCAGTACCCCCAGAGGGTGGCACTGGCACACCAGTACCCCCAGAGGGTGGCACTGGCACACCAGTACCCCCAGAGGGTGGCACTGGCACACCAGTACCCCCAGAGGGTGGCACTGGCACACCAGTACCTCCAGAGGGTGGCACTGGCACACCAGTACCTCAAGAGGCTGACACTGGCACACCAGTACCTCCAGAGGGTGACACTGGCACACCAGTACCTCCAGAGGGTGGCACTGGCACACCAGTACCTCCAGAGGGTGACACTGGCACACCAGTACCTCCAGAGGGTGACACTGGCACACCAGTACCTCCAGAGGGTGACACTGGCACACCAGTACCTCCAGAGGCTGACACTGGCACACCAGTACCTCCAGAGGGTGGCACTGGCACACCAGTACCTCCAGAGGCTGACACTGGCACACCAGTACCTCCAGAGGCTGACACTGGCACACCAGTACCTCCAGAGGGTGGCACTGGCACACCAGTACCTCCAGAGGGTGGCACTGGCACACCAGTACCTCCAGAGGCTGACACTGGCACACCAGTACCTCCAGAGGCTGACACTGGCACACCAGTACCTCCAGAGGGTGGCACTGGCACACCAGTACCTCCAGAGGCTGACACTGGCACACCAGTACCTCCAGAGGCTGACACTGGCACACCAGTACCTCCAGAGGGTGGCACTGGCACACCAGTACCTCCAGAGGCTGACACTGGCACACCAGTACCTCCAGAGGCTGACACTGGCACACCAGTACCTCCAGAGGGTGGCACTGGCACACCAGTACCTCCAGAGGCTGACACTGGCACACCAGTACCTCCAGAGGCTGACACTGGCACACCAGTACCTCCAGAGGCTGACACTGGCACACCAGTACCTCCAGAGGGTGGCACTGGCACACCAGTACCTCCAGAGGCTGACACTGGCACACCAGTACCTCCAGAGGCTGACACTGGCACACCAGTACCTCCAGAGGGTGGCACTGGCACACCAGTACCTCCAGAGGCTGACACTGGCACACCAGTACCTCCAGAGGGTGACACTGGCACACCAGTACCTCCAGAGGGTGGCACTGGCACACCAGTACCTCCAGAGGCTGACACTGGCACACCAGTACCTCCAGAGGGTGACACTGGCACACCAGTACCTCCAGAGGGTGGCACTGGCACACCAGTACCTCCAGAGGCTGACACTGGCACACCAGTACCTCCAGAGGGTGACCATTTCCTTATTTAATGTAGGCAAACAGATCTTCGTTGTAGGTAGTGGAGCAAACAAGTAGACACAGCGGAAAGCAGATGTGTAGGCAGGAAGGGTGGGGCGGGGGGGGGGGGTGATGGGCTGGCAGTCCTCCGCTTGGGGGAGGGGGGTAGGAGGATGGGGGGGGGTGTTAGGGGTGCCACTGAAGCTCTCCTCTCGGTACGCTTTCATGTGCCACAGTGGCAGTGGTGTGTGGCGGTGATGTGTGGTGGTGGTGGGCCGTGAGGACTACGCCCCCCCCCACTCCTGACGCCCTACCTCAGGTAATGTACACACCTGGAGGCTGGCTGGTGTGGGGAGGTGTGGGTGTAGTCTAGGTCTCACAAGGTGGTGTGGCTGGCCACGTGTGTGTTGTGAGCGGGGGTAAGTGGCCTCGCGTTAGGAAACACTGCCACCATACTGTGTGTGTGTGTGTGTGTGTGTGTGTGTGTGTGTGTGTGTGTGTGTGTGTGTGTGTGTGTGTGTGTGTGTGTGTGTGTGTGTGTGTGTGTAGGTGTAGGCTCGTTAGTGGTGTATATGTTATAGTGTCGAGAGAAAACTATCAGGAGAAATCGCCAAGCCATTACTACTATATATTACTTTGGAAGGATTTCCAGAGGATTGTTGAGAGGTGAAGGTGTTGCCAATATGTCAACAAGAAGGCACTCTTACTTGGCAGGACTGCAGGCGGCGTTTGACCGGGACTGGCGGGACGGGTGCATCACGCAGGAGACCTGGCACACCAACGCTTCTGACGAGGGCGTCCTCGCCTACAAGCTCCTCGTCCAGACCGGCCACGTCGACAACCCCACCGACCAGTCGCTCGTCACCCAGGTAGGCTTCCTTGCCACGTTTTTTGTTGTATATATATACACCTGTACAAGAGTTCTTACGTGTATGTGCAAGATCTTGGACGCGAAGCTGTTGATACCTGGTTGATGGGGTTCTGGGAGTTCTTCTACTCCCCAAACTACTCCCCAGTTTTACTCCCACTGTCATATGGCTTTAGATAACGCAATATACATCCGTACGCGTCCAACGGTTCCTCTCTTGCTGTAGAGCCTCCGGGCCCGCTACAACATATACATAAGTACGATACGTCTGGGAAATATCGCTCTATTTTTTTGTTGTTGTGATGCAGATCCGGCTGGTGGACTCTGAGGGCATCATCAACCCCAAAGCCTTCTACAACTACCTGACGGCGTGGGCGAACAACGACGCCCTCGCCTACAGCGCGTCGCAGGCCGACCTCCGACCGGAGCCTCGCCAGTGGTCGCACGACAGATACGACTACGACCTCAAGGTATATATTAATGTTGTAGTGTGTTAAGAGGGGGTGAAGAACCTACACTTACAGGCGTCTTGGAGACACTACACTCCAGGCGCCGCACTTACTTAGTAACAAACCTTCAGAATTGTTTACCAATTTATTATTTCTTAACAGTTCTCATTCCTGGAAAATTTAGCTGTTGTTTGACAATGTTTAATGTGTTAAATGTGACAGGTGTATTAGCGAGTTACCGCAGGGTCACTGCCTAATTGTTCGGCATTGTTTGTGGTGTACAGATTCCCAAGAGTCCGCCGCTGGTGTATGCCCAGCTGCCCTTCTACCTCCACCAGCTGGGCGACACCACCTCCATCACGGCCATGATCCACGAGGTGCGCGCCATCTGCCGCAGGTTCGAGGAGAAGGGCCTACCCAACTTCCCCACCGGCGTGCCCTTCACCTTCTGGGAGCAGTACATCAAACTCAGGTCAGCCACCCGCCCGGGTACTTCACACCGCCTCTCTTTCATCACCGAATACAATTATATTCGCTTGACGCATTAACAAAGTCAATATTTATGGGGTGAATATATCAGCAGTTGGTGTTGTAAGTGCTGATCTTAGCAGTGATTATTGAGAGTAAAGGCGCATAGTTGAAATGATGTGTGTGCAACTGTTTGTGTTTTTTCCCTGTTAGGTTCTACCTGGTGCTGGCGCTGCTGGCGGTGCTGACGGCAGTGTTCGTGGTGCTGACGTTGGTGCTGATGAACGTATGGGCGGCGGCGCTGGTGGTGCTGCTGCTGGCGACACTGGTGCTGCAGCTGTTCGGTGTCTTGGGCGTCCTGGGCGTGAAGCTGTCGGCTGTGCCGGCCGTCCTCCTCATCGTCAGCGTGGGCGTGGGCGTGGAGTTCTGTGTTCACGT
>NC_091193.1:23667900-23742900 GCF_040958095.1 Procambarus clarkii
GAAGAGCGACTGAAGGAACTGAACCTTACGACGTTAGAAAAAAGGAGGGAGCGGGATGATATGATAGCAGCATACACAATACTCAGGGTGGGGGGGGGGGGAGGGATTGACAAAGTAGAAATAAACGAAATGTTCACACGGAATAAAAACAGAACAATGAAACATGGGTGGAAACTGAGATGAGTCATAGAGATTTTAGAAAGTTTATATTTAGCGTGAGAGTTGTGGGGAAATGGAATGCACTTGTGGAATGGAAGGAGCAGCTTGTGGAAGCAAACACTATTCATAATTTTAAAACTAGATATAATAGGGAAATAGGACCAGTCATTGCTGTAAACAAACGGCGGCTAGAGCCAATGAGGGGGTCCAAGAGCTAATGCTCGATCTTTCATGCACAAATAGGTGAGTACACACATGTACATACACATGTGCTCTCCCAAACTTGGCTTGGGAGAGCAGAACTTGGCGCTTTCTCCTGCCAGTTCCCTTCCTTTCCCCACCGGTGTTGCTTGTGCAGGTGTGGTGAACGACGTGTGTTGTTATCGTGATGTTCTGGTGTGTTCTTCAGGTACTTCTTCTACGTGCTGCTGGCGCTGACGGTGCTCGGGGTCCTCGACGGTCTGGTCTTCCTGCCGGTGCTGCTCTCGCTGGTGGGTCCTCCTGCTGAAGTTGTGCCTAGGAACCATCCCGACCGCCTCCCGACGCCCACGCCCCCGCCCTCGCCGCAGCCCACCCACGCCCACTCCCACAGCGGGTCATCGCGACGGAGCGGGGGTCGTAGCGGCTCTGGCGGGAGGAGTTGTCGCCGCTCGAGTGGTTCCGGGGGAGGGTCGTCGTCCCTGTACCCGCGCCTGCACGGCTCCAACCTCTCCCTCACCACCATCACGGAGGAGCCGTCGTCGTCCACCCGGTCGTCGCAGTCGCTCAGGTCCTCACACGAAATAGTGGTGGAACCTCAAGTGGTCGTGGAGACGACCACGTCGCCCGGGACGACTTACCTGGGGGAGGGTCACCACGACCACCACATCACCACTAAGGTCACCGCCACAGCCAAGGTCAAGGTGGAGCTCCACACGCCGCTGCCTGGTGAGTCTCTTCCACTCACACCTCCACAACCGTCCGCACTCTATATAAAAACTTGGAGACGTTAATATTGGTGCACATGAAGCATAATTGGTGTGTTTACCAGTGCGGAGTGTGTGGCTGGTGTGGCCCGCAACACCTCCCCCGCTACACTCTCCTCACCATTAAACTTTGCTTGGCATAAATAAAACCTAATTGGAACGTTGTTCTCGGCGCTTCCCTCAGGAGCTGTGGAGCCGACCTACCGCAGCAGCAGCAGCAGCGGCGGCGGTGGCGGTGGTACCAGACGCAGCAGCCGACGGAGTAGCAGCAGCAGCAGCAGCGGGGGCGGAGGCGTGGCTCACAGCCCGGCCTCAGCCTCGTTCAACTGCAGTTCTTCTTCGGGTGGTGCGGGCAATTCTTCATCCTCCTTTTCCTCCAAAGGGTCTTCAGACATGGATGAGGAATCCTTCTCCAAGTGAGGTACGCTATGCTGTGTCTGTGTGGTCATGACCTTCTGCTGACGCCTACGTCAACCACCTCTTGTGCAAGTTGCCAAACTTTTACACTAAAATTCACCACTTCATTATTTACATGTATAATATATTCAAGTCTTGGGGACAAGACTCTTAGGGCGCTCTTGACGCGGTACTTTTAGTGTTTAATGTCCCCGCAAAGTTGGCCAGCATGTTAAGATAACGTGTTATGGTGTGTGGGTACTGTGTTACTCGCCCTGTACAGCTGTGTGGGTACTGTGTTACTGGCCGTGTACAGCTGTGTGGGTACTGTGTTACTCGCCCTGTACAGCTGTGTGGGTACTGTGTTACTGGCCCTGTACAGCTGTGTGGGTACTGTGTTACTGGCCCTGCACAGCTGTGTGGGTACTGTGTTACTGGCCGTGTACAGCTGTGTGGGTACTGTGTTACTCGCCCTGTACAGCTGTGTGGGTACTGGCCCTGTACGGGGTAGTGTAGGGTGGTGGAGAGCTTGCGGGTGGTGTAGGTGTCAAGGGAGAGCCTGGTGCAGGTGTCAAGGGAGAGCCTGGCGCAGGTGTCAAGCGAGAGCCTGGTGCAGGTGTCAAGCGAGAGCCTGGCGCAGGTGTCAAGCGAGAGCCTGGTGCAGGTGTCAAGCGAGAGCCTGGTGCAGGTGTCAAGGGAGAGCCTGGTGCAGGTGTCAAGGGAGAGCCTGGTGCAGGTGTCAAGGGAGAGCCTGGTGCAGGTGTCAAGGGAGAGCCAGATGCAGGTGTCAAGGGAGAGCCTGGTGCAGGTGTCAAGGGAGAGCCAGATGCAGGTGTCAAGGGAGAGCCTGGTGCAGGTGTCAAGGGAGAGCCTGGTGCAGGTGTCAAGGGAGAGCCTGGTGCAGGTGTCAAGGGAGAGCCAGATGCAGGTGTCAAGGGAGAGCCTGGTGCAGGTGTCAAGGGAGAGCCTGGTGCAGGTGTCAAGGGAGAGCCTGGTGCAGGTGTCAAGGGAGAGCCTGGTGCAGGTGTCAAGGGAGAGCCTGGTGCAGGTGTCAAGGGAGAGCCTGGTGCAGGTGTCAAAGGAGAGCCTGGTGCAGGTGTCAAGGGGGAGCCTGGTGCAGGTGTCAAGGGAGAGCCTGGTGCAGGTGTCAAGGGAGAGCCTGGTGCAGGTGTCAAGGGAGAGCCTGGTGCAGGTGTCAAGGGAGAGCCTGGTGCAGGTGTCAAGCGAGAGCCTGGTGCAGGTGTCAAGCGAGAGCCTGGTGCAGGTGTCAAGGGAGAGCCTGGTGCAGGTGTCAAGGGGGAGCCTGGTGCAGGTGTCAAGGGGGAGCCTGGTGCAGGTGTCAAGGGAGCGCCTGGTGCAGGTGGCAAGGGAGAGCCTGGTGCAGGTGTCAAGGGAGGGCCTGGTGCAGGTGTCAAGGGAGGGCCTGGTGCAGGTGTCAAGGGAGGGCCTGGTGCAGGTGTCAAGGGAGGGCCTGGTGCAGGTGTCAAGGGGGGAGCCTGGTGCAGGTGTCAAGGGGGAGCCTGGTGCAGGTGTCAAGGGGGAGCCTGGTGCAGGTGTCAAGGGGGAGCCTGGTGCAGGTGTCAAGGGGGAGCCTGGTGCAGGTGTCAAGGGAGAGCCTGGTGCAGGTGTCAAGGGGGAGCCTGGTGCAGGTGTCAAGGGGGAGCCTGGTGCAGGTGTCAAGGGGGAGCCTGGTGCAGGTGTCAAGGGGGAGCCTGGTGCAGGTGTCAAGGGGGAGCCTGGTGCAGGTGTCAAGGGGGAGCCTGGTGCAGGTGTCAAGGGGGAGCCTGGTGCAGGTGTCAAGGGAGAGCCTGGTGCAGGTGTCAAGGGAGAGCCTGGTGCAGGTGTCAAGGGGGAGCCTGGTGCAGGTGTCAAGGGGGAGCCTGGTGCAGGTGTCAAGGGGGAGCCTGGTGCAGGTGTCAAGGGGGAGCCTGGTGCAGGTGTCAAGGGAGGGCCTGGTGCAGGTGTCAAGGGAGGGCCTGGTGCAGGTGTCAAGGGGGAGCCTGGTGCAGGTGTCAAGGGGGAGCCTGGTGCAGGTGTCAAGGGGGAGCCTGGTGCAGGTGTCAAGGGGGAGCCTGGTGCAGGTGTCAAGGGGGAGCCTGGTGCAGGTGTCAAGGGGGAGCCTGGTGCAGGTGTCAAGGGGGAGCCTGGTGCAGGTGTCAAGGGGGAGCCTGGTGCAGGTGTCAAGGGGGAGCCTGGTGCAGGTGTCAAGGGGGAGCCTGGTGCAGGTGTCAAGGGGGAGCCTGGTGCAGGTGTCAAGGGGGAGCCTGGTGCAGGTGTCAAGGGGGAGCCTGGTGCAGGTGTCAAGGGGGAGCCTGGTGCAGGTGTCAAGGGGGAGCCTGGTGCAGGTGTCAAGGGGGAGCCTGGTGCAGGTTTTCCTGGTCGCGTCTACATTACTTATGAAGCACAGAGGCTCCGTGCCCAGGACCACACTCATACCTCACATACAAATTGAATCAGAATTTACAGTTTGGGAGGAGTAAGTAAAGGAATAGTAAAGAACTAAGAAACCGGGAGAGGTAGAGAGAGAGAGAGGAGTGAGAGAGAGAGAGGAGTGAGAGAGAGAGAGGAGTGAGAGAGTGAGAGAGAGAGAGAGAGAGAGAGAGAGAGAGAGAGAGAGAGAGAGAGAGAGAGAGAGAGAGAGCACACCACCACCACCACCTTACCACCACAGCAACTCACCCTTGGTGGTCCATCCTCCGTACTGGTTCTGTTCCGCTTATTTAATTAAGAAAATGTTCATATGAATCATTTTTGATACCGCAGGATCCCGAATACTTGTTTTAAATACGATACTTAAGCTGCAGCCATAGCTAATGGCGGAATTCTGTTGATAAGAAGCCGGCGTTTACACTGGGGGTAGATAAGGCCTGGCTGCGCCGCCTGGCCGGGCCGCCTCGCGCCTCCAACCACCTCTACTAGCAACGAAATATCCGTGTTCTTGGTGCGAGCCTTTGTGGGCCATGTATGTGG
The DNA here is from genome assembly GCF_040958095.1 of Procambarus clarkii. Taxonomy (NCBI): domain Eukaryota; kingdom Metazoa; phylum Arthropoda; class Malacostraca; order Decapoda; family Cambaridae; genus Procambarus; species Procambarus clarkii. The sequence continues at coordinate 23,672,391 of NC_091193.1, forward strand.
CCCGTTCCTGCTCGAACGGGTCATGTATGTGGCCCGTTCCTGCTCGTATGGGCCATGTATGTGGCCCGTTCCTGCTCGTCATATATGTGGGGGGATATGGCCATGTATGTGGCCATATCTTTTTCAGCATTTATAATTACTCTTCGCCTGGACAACCTTGCCTTACAGGCCGTGCTTGTCCGTGCGAGTCTTGGGCTGAAGTGTCCGGCCAGAGGTCCCACCACCCGGGACACCTGCTGCTCCAGGAAGACCCGTGTCGCACCTGTTCACTGATTGAGCGATGAAGATTAAGCCGCCACAAGATAAGGCACGGACCTGAGTAGCCCGCATGGTAGTTGTTTTGGAGTCACTGTGGTCTCTGGTCGTGTCTGTGGTCTCTGGTCGCGTCTGTGGACCCTGGTTGATACCTGGTTGATGGGGTTCTGGGAGTTCTTCTACTCCCCAAGCCCGGCCCGAGGCCAGGCTCGACTTGTGAGAGTTTGGTCCACCAGGCTGTTGCTTGGAGCGGCCCGCAGGGCCACGTACCCACCACAGCCCGGCTGATCCGGAACTTCTCTTAGAAAACCGTCCAGTTTTCTCTTGAAGATGTCCACGGTTGTTCCGGCAATATTTCTTATGCTTGCTGGGAGGACGTTGAACAACCGCGGACCCCTGATGTTTATACAGTGCTCTCTGATTGTGCCTATGGCACCTCTGCTCTTCACTGGTTCAATCTTGCATTTTCTTCCATATCGTTCTCTCCAGTACGTTGTTATTTTACTGTGTAGATTTGGGACCTGACCCTCCAGTATTTTCCATGTGTATATTATTTGGTATCTCTCTCGTCTCCTTTCTAGAGAGTACATTTGGAGAGCTTTGAGACGATCCCAATACTTTAGGTGTTTTATCTCGTCTATGCGTGCCGTATATGTTCTCTGTATTCCCTCTATTTCAGCAATCTCTCCTGCTCTGAAGGGGGAAGTGAGTACTGAGCAGTACTCGAGACGGGACAGCACAAGTGACTTGAAGAGTACAACCATTGTGATGGGATCCCTGGATTTGAAAGTTCTCGTAATCCATCCGATCATTTTTCTGGCTGACGCGATATTTGCTTGGTTATGCTCCCTAAACGTTAGATCGTCGGACATCATTATTCCCAAATCCTTGACATGCTGTTTTTCTACTATGGGAAGATTCGATTGTGTTTTGTACCCTGTATTATGTTTCAGATCCTCATTTTTGCTGTACCTGAGTACCTGAAATTTATCACTGTTAAACATCATGTTATTTTCTGCTGCCCAATCAAAAACTTTGTTGACATCTGCTTGTAGTTTTTCAATGTCTTCAGCAGAGGTAATTTTCATGCTGATTTTTGTGTCATCTGCAAAGGACGACACGAAGCTGTGGCGTGTATTTTTGTCTATATCAGATATGAGAATAAGGAACAGTAGCGGTGCAAGGACTGTACCTTGAGGTACAGAGCTTTTAACATCGCTTGGACTCGATTTTAACCCTTGTCGTCGTGTCTGTAGTCCCTTGTCGTGTCTGTGGTCCCTTGTCGTGTCTGGACCCTTGTCGTGTCTGTGGTCCCTGGTCGTGTCTGTGGACCCTGGTCGTGTCTGTGGACCCTGGTCGTGTCTGTGATCCCTGGTCGTGCCTGTGGTCCCTGGTCGTGTCTGTGGACCCTGGTTGTGTCTGTGGTCCCTGGTCGGGTCTGTGGTTCCTGGTCGTGTCTGTGGTCCCTGGTCGTGTCTGTGGTCCCTGGTCGTGTCTGTGGTCCCTGGTCGTGCCTGTGGTCCCTGGTCGTGCCTGTGGTCCCTGGTCGTGCCTGTTGTCCCTGGTCGTGCCTGTGGTCCCTGGTCGTGTCTGTGGTCCCTGGTCGTGTCTGTGGACCCTGGTCGTGTCAGTGGACCCTGGTCGTGCCTGTGGACCCTGGTCGCGTCTGTGGTCCCTGGTCGTGTCTGTGGACCCTGGTCGTGTCTGGACCCTGGTCGTGTCTGGACCCTGGTCGTGTCTGTGGACCCTGGTCGTGTCTGTGGACCCTGGTCGTGTCTGTGGTCCCTGGTCGTCTCTGTGGACCCTGGTCGTGTCTGTGGTCCCTGGTCGTCTCTGTGGACCCTGGTCGTGTCTGTGGACCCTGGTCGTGTCTGTGGACCCTGGTCGTGTCTGTGGACCCTGGTCGTGTCTGTGGTCCCTGGTCGTGTCTGTGATCCCTGGTCGTGCCTGTGGTCCCTGGTCGTGTCTGTGGACCCTGGTCGTGTCTGTGGTCCCTGGTCGTGCCTGTGGTCCCTGGTCGTGTTTGTGGTCCCTGGTCGTGCCTGTGGTCCCTGGTCGTGTCTGTGGTCCCTGGTCGTGTCTGTGGACCCTGGTCGTGTCTGTGGACCCTGGTCGTGTCTGTGGTCCCTGGTCGTGCCTGTGGTCCCTTGTCGTGTCTGTGGTCCCTGGTCGTGTCTGTGGACCCTGGTCGTGTCTGTGGACCCTGGTCGTGTCTGTGGACCCTGGTCGTGTCTGTGATCCCTGGTCGTGCCTGTGGTCCCTGGTCGTGTCTGTGGACCCTGGTCGTGTCTGTGGTCCCTGGTCGTGCCTGTGGTCCCTTGTCGTGTCTGTGGTCCCTGGTCGTGTCTGTGGTCCCTAGTCGTGTCTGTGGTCCCTGGTCGTGTCTGTGGACCCTGGTCGTGTCTGTGGTCCCTGGTCGTGCCTGTGGTCCCTGGTCGCACCTGTCACCTTCCCACTCGCCCTATAGGCTGCTGGCCTCGTAATACGGAAAGGACGGAAAGGTCGCTTGACTACCGCTCTATTGCTTCCGCCGCGCCTCCGTCCCTGGCCTCCCACTCCAGGAAGACGTCCGTCCTGACTGCACCTGCCCCTTGGTCCCTTGGCCCAGGGACCATACGCTCACAGGGGTCCCCCCCCCCCCACACATGGTGACAGACATCCACCACGTGAAGGAGATGAGCGCGTCCGGAGCGGCGAAGGCGGCGTCAGGGGCCACAATGCGCGGAGTCCCGGCGTCGCTAATTTTACACGAGAGCGCCATTATTGTGCGGTGATTGTGTGAAGAATTCAATCACGGCGCTGGACTTTGATGTTGCCGCCGCCTCGTGGCCAGCCCGCTCCCCCAACCCGGCCATTACCACGCCCGTGCTAAATTAGATAATTCTTAGGGGAGCCCCAGCCTTCCAGGCTGCCGAAGGCGTACACGACACACACGCCTTGTTCCGGGGGGCGGCTAGGAGCAGTCCCAGCACCACCTTGTTCCGGGGGGCAGCTAGGAGCAGTCCCAGCACCACCTTGTTCCGGGGGGCGGCTAGGAGCAGTCCCAGCACCACCTTGTTCCGGGGGGCAGCTAGGAGCAGTCCCAGCACCGCCTTGTTCCGGGGGGCGGCTAGGAGCAGTCCCAGCAACACCTTGTTCCGGGGGGCAGCTAGGAGCAGCCCCAGCACCACCTTGTTCCGGGGGGCGGCTAGGAGCAGTCCCAGCACCACCTTGTTCCGGGGGGCAGCTAGGAGCAGTCCCAGCACCACCTTGTTCCGGGGGGCGGCTAGGAGCAGTCCCAGCACCATCTTGTTCCGGGGGGCAGCTAGGAGCAGTCCCAGCACCACCTTGTTCCGGGGGGCAGCTAGGAGCAGTCCCAGCACCACCTTGTTCCGGGGGGCAGCTAGGAGCAGTCCCAGCACCACCTTGTTCCGGGGGGCAGCTAGGAGCAGTCCCAGCACCATCTTGTTCCGGGGGGCGGCTAGGAGCAGTCCCAGCACCACCTTGTTCCGGGGGGCGGCTAGGAGCAGTCCCAGCAACACCTTGTTCCGGGGGGCAGCTAGGAGCAGTCCCAGCACCACCTTGTTCCGGGGGGCAGCTAGGAGCAGTCCCAGCACCACCTTGTTCCGGGGGGCAGCTAGGAGCAGTCCCAGCACCACCTTGTTCCGGGGGGCAGCTAGGAGCAGTCCCAGCACCACCTTGTTCCGGGGGGCAGCTAGGAGCAGTCCCAGCACCACCTTGTTCCGGGGGGCAGCTAGGAGCAGTCCCAGCACCACCTTGTTCCGGGGGGCAGCTAGGAGCAGCCCCAGCACCACCTTGTTCCGGGGGGCAGCTAGGAGCAGCCCCAACACCACCTTGTTCCGGGGGGCAGCTAGGAGCAGTCCCAGCACCACCTTGTTCCGGGGGGCAGCTAGGAGCAGTCCCAGCACCACCTTGTTCCGGGGGGCAGCTAGGAGCAGCCCCAGCACCACCTTGTTCCGGGGGGTAGCTAGGAGCAGCCCCAGCACCACCTTGTTCCGGGGGGCAGCTAGGAGCAGTCCCAGCACCACCTTGTTCCGGGGGGCAGCTAGGAGCAGTCCCAGCACCACCTTGTTCCGGGGGGCAGCTAGGAGCAGTCCCAGCACCACCTTGTTCCGGGGGGCAGCTAGGAGCAGTCCCAGCACCACCTTGTTCCGGGGGGCAGCTAGGAGCAGCCCCAGCACCACCTTGTTCCGGGGGGTAGCTAGGAGCAGCCCCAGCACCACCTTGTTCCGGGGGGCAGCTAGGAGCAGTCCCAGCACCACCTTGTTCCGGGGGGCAGCTAGGAGCAGTCCCAGCAACACCTTGTTCCGGGGGGCAGCTAGGAGCAGCCCCAGCACCACCTTGTTCCGGGGGGCGGCTAGGAGCAGTCCCAGCACCACCTTGTTCCGGGGGGGGGGGCAGGAACTGTCCCAGCACCACCTTGTCACCGTGGGCGTGGTGGGGTGGCGCCCCTGCAGCGCCGTGGTCTGGGAGGTGGGCGGGGCTCGGGGGGGGGGGGGACCGTAACAACGTCAGTGTTCCAGTGGGCAGTTTGTTGTTTCATCAACATATAGGTACATGTGCAGTAATGTTTCATCAACATATAGGTACATGTGCAGTAATGTTTCATCAACATATAGGTACATGTGCAGTAATGTTTCATCAACATATAGGTACATGTGCAGTAATGCAGCTACTACTGTACTCCCCTATATGAAGGGGAGTACAGTGTGTGTCAACGACATGGAAGAAAATGCAGAATAGAACCAGTGAAGAGCAGAGGTGCCATAGGCACAATCAGAGAACACTGTATAAACATCAGAGGTCCACGGTTGTTCAACGTCCTCCCAGCGAGCATAAGAAATATTGCCGGAACATCTTCAAGAGAAAACTATATAGTTTTCTTCAAGAAGTGCCGGACCAACCGGACTGTGGTGGGCCTGCGGGCCGCTCCAAGCAACAGCTTGGTGGACCAAACTCTCACAAGTCGAGCCTGGCCTAGGGCCGGGCTTGGGGAGTAGAAGAACTCCCAGAACCCCATCAACCAGGTACCAAGCTGGTACTGGTGTACAGATTCCTGAGCTTCTCGAGCTCCATCATATCAACACTTGAAACTGTGTATGGAGTCAGCCTCCACCACATCACTTCCTAATGCATACCATTTGTCAACCACTGACACTGAAAAAAATTCTTTCTAATGTCTCTATGGCTCATTTGGGTACTCAATTTCCACCTGTGTCCCCTAGTGCGTGTGCCCCTTGTGTTAAATAGTCTGTCTTTATCAACCTTATCAATTCCTTTGAGAATCTTGTATGTGGAGATCTTGTCCCCCCCTAAGTCTTCTTTCTCCCAATGACGTGAGGTTTAATTCCCGTAGTCTCTCCTCGTTGCTCATACCCCTTAGTTCGGGTACTAGTCTGGTGACAAACCTTTGAACCTTTTCCAGTTTAGTCTTATGTTTGATTAGATATGGACTCCATGCTGGAGTCGCATACTCCAGGACATGGTCTGTGTGTGTGTGTGTGTGTGTGTGTGTGTGTGTGTGTGTGTGTGTGTGTGTGTGTGTGTGTGTGTGTGTGTGTGTGTGTGTGTGTACTCACCTATTTGTGCTTGCAGGATCGAGCATTGGCTCTTGGATCCCGCCTTTCTAGCCATCAGTTGTTTACATTAGTGACTATGGTCCTATTTCCCTATCATACCTAGTTTTAAAATTATGAATAGTATTTGCTTCCACAACCTGTTCCTTAAGTGCATTCCATTTTTCCACTACTCTCACGCTAGAAGAAAACTTCCTAACATCTCTGTGACTCATCTGAGTTTCCAGCTTCCACCCATGTCCCCTCGTTCTGTTAATATAACGTGAACATTTCATCTATTTCAACTTTGTTAATTCCCCCTGAGTATTTTTTTATGTTCCTATCATATCTCCTCTCTCCCTTCTTTTGTCTAGTGTGGTAAGGTTCAGTTCCTTCAGGCGCTCTTCATACCCCATTCCTCGCAACTCTGGGACAAGCCTCGTCGCAAACCTCTGAACCTTCTCCAGTTTCCTTATGTGTTTCTTCAGGTGGGGACATGATGACGTGGCATACTCTAAGACTGGTCTCACGTAGGCAGTGTAAAGCTCCCTAAAAGCTATGTGTACTCACCTAATTGTGCTTGCGGGGGTTGAGCTCTGGCTCTTTGGTCAGCATTGGCTTTGTACTCACCTAGTTGTACTCACCTAGTTGTGTTTGCGGGGGTTGAGCTCTGGCTCTTTGGTCCCGTATCTCAACCGTCAATCAATAGGTGTACAGATTCGTGAGCCTATTGGGCTCTATCATATCTACACTTGAAACTGTGTATGGAGTCAGCCTCCACCACATCACACACATTTGTGTGTGTGTGTGTGTGTGTGTGTGTGTGTGTGTGTGTGTGTGTGTGTGTGTGTGTGTGTGTGTGTGTGTGTGTGTGTGTGTGTGTGTGTGTGTGCGTGCATGTGTGCGTGCATGTGTGAGTAGGGTCCGCCCCAGTACAGACACAGCGTACAACTCCCACATACACAATGACCTGAGTTGTGGCGTCCCACACCGCCCACAGCACCCTTGCCCCCCAACTCCCGAGGTGGCATAGGCGTGGCCCATGTAATAACTAGTGTGTAGGAGGTAGGTGAGCCAGGGGTTGAGCGGGGTGGGCGTGTGTGGGCTTGGGCGGGGTGGGCGGCGGGTGTGGAGGTCGGTGTAGCGGGGTCGGGCGTATTTACCTGCGCTGACGTTGATGTCTCAATCCAGGACGAGGTGTGTGGCCGGGCAGAGGGGCGCATCCTGGGCGCCGCCGCCACCCTGCTGCCGCGCACCTGGCTCCTGTCTGCCCTGCCCCCTCCCTCCTCTACCTCCTGCAGGCCACCACACGCTCCCTGCGGCACCCACACCACGCTGCGCACTACTGTAGCAGGACGAGCAGCTCCTACGGGTAGCACACACACCAGTTCCCGCTAGATAACCCTAGCTAGGTGTAATCTGTGGAATGTCTTCCCTCGCGGTTTTCTGCTATCTAAACGGGAGACCCGCTGGGCGGCCACAGGGGCGCAAGCCTCCCTCCGGTGTCCCGGCTTGCCCTATTATCTGCGGTAAGGGCGAGAGTCGTGTGCAGTCTCCCGACTATTTGTAATGGTCCGCTTGGGAGAAGACAGTCGCATCCCTCACCGCCCCCCGTCCTGGCCAAATGACCCGGACGTGTCTCTGGCAGAGGGTCGAGTGTCGGATGTTCCCATAGGAACGTGAGATTATAGTCAGTTTCGTATTATTAGATGTTTCATGCTATGGCCCTTTGCTCTCTCTGGTGGTTCGCTTAACTCGACATTTTTCGGGTGTGTTTTGGGGCTATATCGAGCGTGGTGGAGATTCCTCATCAATTCGACTAAGTTTAAGAGTCGAAGCGTTTAATCTGGTGGGATTGTAAGGGGAGGTGGCGGGTCTGGTGCACTCTTTGATCTTCCCTTAATTAATGGCCCACCCATTCAAAAGTTAGAATTTATGCCTTGCTAGTTGCAGCGTATCGGTGTGTGAGGTGTGGTGGGTGGTGTGGTGGGTGGTGTGGTGGGTGGTGTAAGGGCTGGGGTGGTGTGGTGTGAGGGCTGGGGTGGATATACTCAACGACACGGGTACACTGGTCCTCAGAAGCACCACAAGATAATCCATGAGAGTTTCATTCATGTATTGTACTTCAGCATTCAGAGGACATTACCTCAGTGTAATTCCTTATCTAATCATAGTTTCTCTCCGCAGGTGTACATCCGCCTCGTCCATATGGTGCTACTGGGCCCTCCAGAGGAAAGTCCAAGCCAAAATCAAACAAGTCGAACCCTACTCAGTTACTCCACTCGTCAAAGAAACTGCTTCTGTCCCTTGTCAGCACCTTCTTAGGGGATGTGAACTACTGCGACCTCATCCAGTATAAGGATTCCAGCAATAACCCATTTTCAGAAGCTACTTCATTGGATCCTTAATGCTGAGATAGACTGACATCTACAGCTTCAACTACCTCTTGATCCATCATCCTCAATCCCTCGAGGTTCACATATGACCTCAGGTGATCAAGTGATCAATCAGCAAGTGATCACTCTCTCCACGTCTCCCGCGGAAGGTGTGTGCTGGTGTTGTGTGTTCCAACTGGCACTCCAGTGTTCCAGCTGGCACTCCAGTGTTCCAGCTGGCACTCCACTGTTCCAGCTGGCAGTCGAGTGTTCCAGCTGGCACTCCAGTATGCAAGACACAAACACTGAGCCCCTGGGCTCCTCCCGTCCCTCCCCAGTGTAGAGTAAATGTCTGGCAAGGCCAAGATATATTTAGAGTATTTTAATCATTTTGTCATTCCTGGAGGTGTGAGTACCATTGCTGTGTTTAAAGTGTTACAGTGGTGCAGGGATCAAGCGGCCTCCCGTACAAGTACGCATTCAACTGTCACTTATCTGATACCTTATGTCCCTTAACAAGTGACACATGTCAAAGCAGTATTAAGAAAAACTGATAATTTTCTCTCCAGTAATGCCTACTCAGTTGTGCTGTCTAACTCTACAATGTTGACACATTTAAGACATGCCTCTATCTTCTTACCTCAATTTGTTTTTCTTATTTTGGGAATTGTTATTGGCCTTTTATTTGTTTTATATTATAAAGGCATGTACTACAATTGTATTTTTTATTCAGATGGTCAGTATTTGTGAAAGGTGTTCAATGAAGTACCTGTTTCTTTGCTCCCATAAGATGCTCGCTGTATAAACATTGTTATTTATGGAAGTAAAGTTGTGATGGACCTGAGTTGGATAAGGTGATTCAGGCAGTGGTGTGGCGTCCCCTGCTCCGGGGCACTCCAACCCCTCCCTCACACTCCTCTCCTGTGCACGGGTTTACACTCACACAGAAGTGAAAAGTGTTCTTTTTGTTTCAAAACTATAAGTGTTAAAACGAAGTGTTTATGATGAGCGAGTGTTTACAAGCGTCGACCAGCGAGTAGGTGTGGAATGTGTCACCTTCCTCTAACACCTGTGGCTGAGTGAGCTGGTAGATACTCTTGACATCTGCAGATATTACAAGTCCAGCTTGGTGTGTGTGTGACGTCATGTCAAGATGTGGAGTGCAGTGTGACTCACACCCACACAATCTAGTATCAATTTATACCTCACTAAAGTAAGAGGAGAAAATCTGTAATGCGTAGCTCATTTCTAAAGGCCAGTGAATTTATATATTATATGTTTATATATATAATATATATATGTATATATATATATAATATATATATATATATATATATATATATATATATATATATATATATATATATATATATATATATATATATATATATATATATATATATATATAATGCTCCAAAATTTGTATCATAAATGTTTTGTTTTCAAGTCCTGGCTGGAGATGAGTCACGCAGTTCTCCCCTTCCTCGGCCCGTAACCCTTCAGAGGCCCTTCTTCAGGGGTGACTGTGGGGCATGTTGTCATGTAGTCAGGCGTGGGCGGCCGAGGACCACAGTGGTGGGCGTGGTGGGGCCGAGGACCACAGTGGTGGGCGTGGTGGGGCCGAGGACCACAGTGGTGGGCGTGGTGGGGCCGAGGACCACAGTGGTGGGCGTGGTGGGGCCGAGGACCACAGTGGTGGGCGTGGTGGGGCCGAGGACCACAGTGGTGGGCGTGGTGGGGCCGAGGACCACAGTGGTGGGCGTGGTGGGGCCGAGGACCACAGTGGTGGGCGTGGTGGGGCCGAGGACCATAGTGGTGGGCGTGGTGGGGCCGCGACCACCAACCGGAACACACATTCCCAGCCCTGACCACATCTCCCGTACGCATACCACAGTCTGCCTCCAAGATATTTCTGCTGCTAAGAATTATTATTAGTGTTGTGTAAACACAGTTGGAAGCATACGAGGCATGCATAGGTACACCTCTAATGCTGCTCTGTCAATTTGCATTCGAATAAGCCAAATTTGTCTCCAAAATAACCATACGAGAAGTTATGCTTATGTTGGCTAATTTTGTTGTACAAGATGAGTCTTAAGATATTGTAAGTGAAATTAATACTCATAATTGGGTTAAGACGTTTATACCATGTGTGAAAATCCCGTGTATTGTAGTTTCGTATTGTGTATGTTTGCTGGGATGTCACAGGCGTGTTCCTCTCTGGTGTTGATGTTATCTCTCGCTCTCCAGCACAACTGGGAGCATTGTGAGGTATGCGTGCGGGAAGGCGTGTGCGTGTGTGTGTGTGTGTGTGTGTGTGTGTGTGTGTGTGTGTGTGTGTGTGTGTGTGTGTGTGTGTGTGTGTGTGTGTGTGTGTGTTTGTCGCACGTTTGTTATCATTAAATTCTTGTAAAATACAATTTTGGCAATATAAAGTGAGTTGAGAATATTAAGTTCAATAATGTGCGTGTATATTTTTAGGTTTAAGAGATTAGCATGTGTGGCGAACTCGGAGAGGGTGCAGTAATGTGTTGTGTATAGGCATGGTTGAAGAGGTCAGTCTCCTTATAGATATTTTTGTTGTGTCTCAGATGTGTTTGTTTATTTTTGTAATGACTTTTTGTGGTCGGTATCGTATTATTTATCATAGTATATATATATTATATCCTGGTGACCCGTCGCGTGGCCCCAGCTTGTGTGTGTGTAGAAGCTGGGAGGTGAGATGAAGATGCTCTGTTACTCAGGACTAGATAAGATTGAGGGCCGGTTCCCACACTCGGTAATCATCCTGTCTTGTGTTTTAAATTTTGGCTGGACATAATTAAGTTCTGTTTTCTCACTACCTCAATAAATGCTCCAGCTTTTATTGCTTTTGTCTCCTTTCGTTTTTTGTCTTTTCTGGGCGGAGGGAAGAAAGGTGCCCAACCACTTGGGCTGGGCGGTAGAACGACGGTCTACACGTCATGCAGGTCGGCGTTCAATCCCCAACCGTCCAAGTGGTTGGGCACCATTCCTTCCCCCTCCCCCCCCCCACCCCGTCCCATCCCAAATCCTTATCCTGACCCCTTCCAAGTGCTATATAGTCGTAATGGCTTGACACTCCTGATAGTTCCCTTCCGCCTTCTTGCCTATTCTGTTTTGTATTTCCCCCCCCCCCTTGCTTGTGTAATTGATGAGCCTTGAACACGGAGAATCATACTTAACGTGGTGTATAGGGGTGTGCTGGAGTGTGGGAAGTGACCCCCTGAATGACCCCGGCGCGCGCCACAAACCCCTGACCTGAGGCTGCCCTTGTACAGTGTATAATATTATTTGTATTTTATTGTAGAGACAACTTTTCTAGTAAGAACCATTGTAAAGAAATCTCAAATAAAATATGAGAAGTATCTTCTGTCAACGTTGTTAACCTTTCTTGTTCTACCATACCAGAATGTTTCCAAAATTATTAATGTGAGAAAATTATGAATAGTCTTCGTAGACTCTTAAATTCAACTATAATAATAATTAAAATATATTTTAGTATAAAAATTACAGAGGACGAGATTACAGTAATTTTATAGCGAGTATTCGTAGATTGATCACGTCACTACTCATGTAGCAATGTTGCCGTGTGACCAGTATATGATGTGACCTGCAGCTCGGTTGACAGGTGCCCTGCCAAGGTTTTTATCACATTCCCTTTTGAACAGCAACTTATGCCCCTTATTGTTTGGAGGGAGGGTGTAGAACAGTCTTCATCCCTCCATATATATATATATATATATATATATATATATATATATATATATATATATATATATATATATATATATATATATATATATAATATATATACACTAGCTGTACCCGGCCACACGTTGCTGAGCCACAACAACCTTCCACATATCTCCCAGTCCTCCCCACCATCCCCCCTCCTCCCACGTCGCCTCGTCCTCCCCACCATTCCTCACTTCCTCGTCCCTTTTTCCTCCCCACCATCCCCTAGTCCTAATAACCATTCCCCACTCCACCGTCCCCTCGTCCTTCCCACTATCTCCCACTCCCCCGTCCCCTCGTCCTCCCCACTATCCCCCATTCCCCTATCCCCTTGTCTTTCCCCACCATTCTCCATTCCCCTGTCCTCCCCACCATCCCTCACTCCCTCATCTGATGTTCTAACCATTTGGGGTGGACGGTAGAGTGACGCTCTCGCTTCATGCAGGTCAGCGTTCAATCCCTGACCGTCCAAGTGATTGGACACCATTCCTTTCCCCCGGGCCCATCCCAAATCCTTATCCTGACCCCTTCCAAGTGCTATATAGTTGTAATGGATTGGTGCTTTCCGCTGATAATTCCCTTCCCTTCCCTTTCCATCAGAACATTGGGAACATCAAATGATCAGGGTCTAGATTCACGAAGCAGTTACGTAAACACTTACAAACCTGTACATTTTTTCTCAATCTTTGGGGGCTTTGTTTACAATTATTAAACAATTAATGAGTTCCAAAGCACCAGGAGGATGTTTATAACAATAACAACAGTTGATTGGGAAGTTTTCGTGCTTGTAAACTGTTTAATAAATGTAACCAAAGCAATCAAAGATTGAGGAAAGATGTACACGTTCGTAAGTACTTGCATAACTGCTTCGTGAATCTGGCCCAAGATGTTCCTATCACTGAAATATAAAAAAAGTTAAAAAATCGAAATGAAAAACAATGAAAAAATAAAAAAATAAACTATACTCATGAAATGAACGTTATGGTAAACAACACAGCTCAATTCCAACGCAATTCACACAAAATAATTAAATCAAAGTGAAAATAAATCGAAATCTATGAAAATTCAATTAATCAATGAAATCGGAAACATTGAAATGGAATTTTAACATATTTAGTATAGCGTGTGTTGGTCTTACGTGCAACAGATGGCGTGGTTTTCAAAAACGCGTGTTTTTACCTGTCATAGGGGTGGCATATATATAGTAGATATATAAAAAACACGAGCGTATTCGCATGGAAGGTTGTGTCAAAATTTGAAAGCATTTGGTGAAAAACTTTCGGAGATTACAGCGTGTGTTGCTCTTACGTTTAACAGATGGCGCTGTTTTTCAAAAAGCATGTGTTTTCCTGTCACAGGTGAGGCATGTATATAGCAGGTATATAAAATGACGCACCTATTCGAATGCAACATTGTGTCAAAATTTCAAAGCAATCGGTAAAGAGGTTTCGAAGATATATATATATTTATATATATATATATATATATATATATATATATATATATATATATATATATATATATATATATATATATATATATATATATATATATATATATTATAATATCCATTTACACAAATGAAAAAAAATGTGTTTTTTATGTGCGGGAATTTTTCGAAACCTCTTTACCGATGGCTTTGAAATTTTAACAACATTTGTAAACATATGTTGTTAAATATGACCGAAAAAGTAAGATTAATAATTCTAACACGAATTTTCTCAATATTTCTTATGTTTCTTTTTGCTGTCGATGGTAATTGAAAAATCAATTCTCCAAAATTCATTTTTATTTCTAGTCTGACGCGATGCTTGAACGCGTTTCGTAATAACTTATTACATTTTCAAAGACTTTAGTTTACACACACAACTGTAACCTGAAACCTGAAAACACTTAACAGAGTTTTACTTATTCTAACGCTAAACAGCTTGTCTTATATAGTCGCATTTGGGTGAGGTGATATGTTGCAACAGTTTTGGATGAGGTGAACAAACTTTTGACCAACACAAGACAGAACACGGAACAATGAGTAGTAATTGGATAAATGAGAGGGAAGAATGGAAGTAACTGCAAAGGGCCTATTGGCCCATATTTCTTGATGCTTCTATATTGGTGCGGAGTCTTGAAGTGGGTAGAATATAGTTGTGCATTAATTGGCTGTTGATTGCTGGTGTCGACTTTTTGATGTGTATACAAACACATGACCAGGCAACAAAAATTAGGCAGGAAAGAGAAGGGTGGGTCGACTGCATTTTCCTGGACTGCCAAAGCCTTTGACACAGTACCCCATAAAAGGCTGTTAAAAAAGTTGGAGCAACAGGCAGCAGTAAAATGGAAGGTGCTCCAGTGGATAAGGGAGTACTTAAGCAACAAGAAGCAGCGAGTAACGGTGAGGGGGGAGACATCAGAGTGGCGAGATGTCACCAGAGGAGTCCAACAGGGCTCAGTACTTGAACCTATCCTGTTTCTAATATATGTAAACGATCTTCCGGAGGGTATAGAATCATTCCACTCAATGTTTGCTGATGATGCAAAAATTATGAGAAGAATCAAGACGGATGAAGATAGATAGAGACTACAGGATGCTTGACAAGGTTTGACCTGGACAAACTGGAGGAATGGTCTAGAAAATGGCTGCTAAAGTTCAACTCAGGAAAGTGTAAGGTAATGAAATTAAGCGAAGGGAGCAGGAGACTGAACACAAGTTATCATCTGGGAGGTGAAACCCTGCAAGAGTCAAATAGAGAGAAAGATCTGGGGGTCGATATCACACCGAACCTGTCCCCAGATGCCCACATCAAAAGAATATCATCAGCGGCATATGCTAGACTGGCTAACATAAGAACTGCCTTTAGAAACTTGTGTAAGGAATCGTTCAGGACCCTGTATACCACTTATGTAAGACCAATCCTAGAGTATGCAGCTCCAGCCTGGAGTCCATACCTAGTTAAACACAAGACAAAGTTAGAGAAGATTCAGCGGTATGCCACCAGGCTCGTCCCGGAACTGAGAGGAATGAGCTACGAGGAAAGGCTAAAGGAGCTGAACCTCACATCCCTGGAAAACAGAAGAGTAAGGGGAGACATGATAACCACCTACAAAATTCTCAGGGGAATTTACAGGGTGGACAAAGACAAACTCTTCAGCACGGGTGGGACATGAACAATGGGACACAGGTGGAAACTTAGTACCCAGAAGAGCAACAGAGACGTTAGAAAGAATTTTTTCAGTGTCAGAGTAGTTAGTAAATGGAATGCACTAGGAAGTGATGGGCTGGAGGGCTGACACAGTTTCAAATGTAGATATGATAGAGTCCAGTAGGCTAAGGAATCTGTACACCAGTTGATTGACAGTTGAGAGGCGGGACCAAAGAGCCAATTCTCAACCCCCGCAAGCACAATTCTATATATATATATATATATATATATATATATATATATATATATATATATATATATATATATATATATATATATATATATATATATATATATATATATATATATGTCGTACCTAGTAGCCAGAACGCACTTCTCAGCCTACTATGCAAGGCCCGATTTGCCTAATAAGCCAAGTTTTCATGAATTAATTGTTTTTCGACTACCTAACCTACCTAACCTAACCTACCTAACCTAACCTAACCTAGCTTTTTTGGCTACCTAACCTAACCTAACCTATAAAGATAGGTTAGGTTAGGTTAGGTAGGGTTGGTTAGGTTCGGTCATATATCTACGTTAATTTTAACTCCAATAAAATTTTTTTTACCTCATACATAATGAGGTAAAAATATAAATATAAATATATATAATATATATATATATTATATATATATATATATATATATATATATATATATATATATATATATATTTATATATATTATATATATTTATATCCTCAAATATTTATATATATATATATATATATATATATTTATATATATATATATATATTTATATCCTCAAATATTTATATATATATATATATATATATATATATATATATATATATATATATATATATATATATATATATATATATTAGATAGACAGTATACACA
Source organism: Procambarus clarkii (assembly GCF_040958095.1). NCBI lineage: Eukaryota > Metazoa > Arthropoda > Malacostraca > Decapoda > Cambaridae > Procambarus > Procambarus clarkii. The sequence continues at coordinate 23,688,389 of NC_091193.1, forward strand.
TTTCAATTTACGCATTTGTAAATCCAACTTTCTATTATGCAATGCCTCACAAGGGCAGGGATGAGTTTATAAGAGATGCAGCCTAAAAATGAAATAAATTAAATTGTTCTTCATTCTTTAAAATGGACAAGCAACACCAGATTTAATGAAATAGTTTAAATGATGTCACTATTACAAATGAAATTGTGTGGTTAAAATATGTAGTACAGAACTGTAAATAATGCTGAGGTGAACCCTGCAACAATATGGAGGATGATAACATATATTCCTACTATCATATACTGTAAGATGATAAACGGACTCGTTGGTGCATATATTGTGAATCATTTGCAGCGAGACAGATGCTTGGGAGATTTAGACTACTGCTAATGACATTACGAAAGTGGTAAATTTGATAGAATAAAATTTAGATAAATAATTAATTAATTTAATTAATTATATTAAATTAATTAGATTAATTAAATAAATTAAACCTTTTAAATTAGCATATTTTTGTATGTTCGTTGTGAGGAGATAAGCAGTGTCCATGAACAACATTCCCAGCTATGGAGCAAATACCAAAATTATACCAATTATGTTCCTTGCAATTTACATCACAATACTGTATTAGGATGATGAGAAGACAATTTGAAGAGGAACTAATATAAACTAATCATAACATAACGTTACAGAAATTTACACAGCCTCAGCATTATACATCAACAAATCCTAGGGCTACTCCAGCTCAAAGTCCAATCCGTCCTCGACTCAAGGCCATTACATCCAGCGGTCGACCCTACAGATGCATTCATAAATTTTTACTTGCTGTTCATACAAAACAGGAATTTTCTCAAATATAAAATAATATTATAATATATTAGCATTTTCTGCATATATAGACATAGGTTAGGTTTTTAGGTTCTGTTGGCGAATATTTGTATTTGTAGTACGTGGGTGAAGCATTTACAGCGTTGTGGTTCCAACAAAATTCGTCAGTGAAGCACTTGTTCCGGAAGTGTTCGAACGTCATCAGTTATTAGTCGAGTGTAAAGCGTTTTCATTCATAAACAGGGGGTTTGGCGGGTGCATGGAATCACTTCTGGGTCTTTGTTTGGAGGACGGGCTGCAAAGTCACTCAAAAAAGACAGCTCGTACGGACCAAAGAGCGGAAGTTCAACCCCCGCAAGCACAACAAGGTAAGTACAGTACATATATCTGTACTCACCTAGGGTTCTGCTTCTACTGAGGGTCCCGGGGTCCCGGTAGTATAGTCGGGTTCGTTCTCGACGCACAATGGAGAACTCTGGGTTCGAGTCCTGGGCGGGGCAAATGGTTGTTGTTGTTATAGATTCAGCTACTCGGAACAAGTTCCAAACAGCACGGGCTATGAGCTCGCAGTGGACTTACCTGGTACAGGAGCGGGACAAATGGTTGGGTAGATTTCCTTTCACCTAATGGGCTTGTTCACCTAGCAGTAAGTAGATACTCAGGAGTTAGTCAGGTTCATGTGGGGTTACATCCTGGGAGAAGTCAGTAATTCAACCTTTGAAACCTCGATAAAAGCCAAACGTGTATGACCTGTCCCCCGACACAATGAGTTATGAAGTTGATTATAATCTTGGATTGCCTATGGCAGTATATTTACAGTTAATTCGAACAAAATTAAGGCGCAGTGAAACTTAAAATAGCTTTTTATCTGTCATCACAACTTTACAGGAAGAGTCGCGTATATATGGGTTGTGCCGGGAGGTTGGCAGAGTTCTAGACATAGTATTGGTAGGCCTAGGCTCAGGTTAAGTTTATCTTGGAGTTTCCACCATTTGCTGATGTAGATTTGACCAAATGTAAACTCTGTCAACAGAACTACATCTCTATGTAACTGAATGTGAAACAAACAAATTATAATAATAAGACACTTCTATTACTAATGTATACCAACTGGAGTTGCTCACCTCATGACCATACTCCTCAACATTAACTCCTGCAGAGGCCATTAAAGATTAAACAATTTATTTTGACCTCTACAGGGAGGTCAAAATAAATTCATTTAAATAGTAAAGACGCCCTGACAGGAGGCCGTTTTCTCTCACCTCACGAGAGAAAACGTAAATTTCTGTATTTTATATTGATGTCTGATGAAGATTCCATCGATATTAATGTATGTTTGGTTAGAAGTATCTCTGAGAATTCTCATTATCTGCCGATGTAGACCTGACCAAATGTAAACTGTGTCAACAAAATTATTCGCACACCCTCCGTCACTATGTGATGGAGTGCGAAAAGATACGTAAATTCAGAGACAATTCTATAACCAATGTACCAACGATGTGTCAATATTTCATTCAAAATGATCTGCTACCAGAAATTTTAGCCAAATATCCCCAGTTTGCTAACTGTAGGTAGTAACTAAGTGATTGTAACCTATCCACCGCTGCCCACTGGATGGGGGGGCGGTGTGCAGGACAAACATATCAATTGTGACACTAGCTCTCCACATATGTCAGTTGCTTAATTTAGAAACTGTACTTGTTGTGGTCGATCTCGAACCCATTGTTGATGTGACGACTTATATTGAATTATAATAAATAATAATAAATTTTTATTCAGGTAAGGTACTTACATACAAGGTAAGATACAAAAGTTGATGGATTTATAGATAGAGCTAGTACATACAATGCCTAAAGCCACTGTTACGCAAAGCGTTTCGGACAGACTAGATTTTGTAACTAGCTCATCAAGATTGTAACTTGCTTAGCTAAATGAATTGTGGGGTTCAGTCCCTGAGCCCATTATGTGCCTCTGTAACCCTTTCCACTACCGCCCACAAGATGGGTATGGGGTGCATAATAAATGAACTAAACTAAACTGTTTGTTTATTAATATTTATTTAAAACACATACAAGTAGTAATGGCTCACATAATAATATTTTTATGGAAATTACATTTAAATTTTGTGAATATATTTAAGAAATTTTAGGGATTTGTAAATTACAGGAAGTTACAGGTTACAAGGATATCATCAGGGGCATATGTTAGGTTGGCCAGTATAAGAACTGCCTTCAGAAACTGTGCAAGGAGCCATTCAGAACCTCGTATATCATACATTTTGATATATGATAACTTACCAAGCAAGACAGGGCGGACCTCATCGAAACCTTTAAAATACTGAACAATTTGGCGAATGTTGATCCAGACAATTTCTTCAAAAGGTCAGATGTAAGACGAACGAGGAGCAACGGGTTCAAGCTCAACTAGCCACAATGTTAGACAGAAATTAGGAGATACTTTTTCACCCATAGGGTTGTAAACCCGTGGAACCGCCTACCCGCCGAAACCGTAAACTCTGCTGGGTTATAAAATACAGCTGGAAAAGATCATCAGGGCAAATGGGGGACCTTTGACAAGCCGCTGGCTTCCTGTCCTTCTCGAGGCCACTAGTATTAGTGGTCCTCAGGTAAATTCAGGTAAATATGTCAGATCAATCCTGGCGTATGCGGCTCCAGCGTTGCGTCCTAGTTCAACACAAGACGATGTTAGAGAAAATGCAGAGGTATGCCACCAGACTAGTCCCAGAACTAAGAGATAAGAGCCACGAGGAAAGGGGGCAAGAATTAAACCTCACGTCACTGGAAGACAGAAAAGTTAATGGAGACATGATTACCACCTGTAAAATTCTTAGAGGAATTGATACGGTGGATAAAGACAAACTATTATCACGGGTGGTATACGAACAAGGGGGTTCAGATGGAAGCAAAGTACCCAAATGAGCCACAGAGACACTATAAAGAATTTTTCAGTGTGGGAGTAGTTAACAAATGGAATACACTAGAAAGTGATGTGGTGGAGGCAGACGCCATACACAGTTTCAAATGTAGGTTTGATAAGAACCTATTATGCTCAGGAACCTGTACACCAGTCGATTGGCAGTTGAGAGCCAAAGTTAACAGAAATATAGTCATTTTAAATTAATTAAAAATAGACATATTAATAATGAGAAAATATATTTGTAATGGAGATATATTTTTAGACAGAAGTAAAGTACAGGGTTCTTGGGCAGATGTGTTTTAAAAACGCAGTTTGTATAATGAGGAAGGATCTAGGCATTAGTGAGGGAGCTCCGTACATATGGCCATTTATTTGTATGGTGTATTTGCATAAATTTAGTCGTACTAGGGAAGTTATGTTTACTGCATAATGTTTATGCGTTCTTCTGCACGCGTCTAGGAACGGTTTTGTCATGGTTAGTATTCAAGTGTAAGATGTTGTAAGTGTAAAGAGCACAACATAATTTATAGTGTGTGTACCTTCTGCGTGTTGAACAGCGCGGCCTTAATGTTGTCTGAAGACTGAATGTCTTATGTTTATGGCATCTGATTTTTGCTGGATGAGTTTGAGATAGTTTGCACCCATGTACAGTTACCGTCAGTTAGACGGTAATATATCTGTGAGTAATATAGCTTGAGAAGAGAAGAGGAACACATAATGTGTGGTGTTTATAATACAGCCGTTGTGGGCACGTTGTTGTCTATGGTGTGTGTTGAAGGCTCTTGACAGAGTATAAGTCTAGGAATATTCTCACACTTTTATTCTCAGTCTTTATTGTTTATTTGAATGTAAATTTTGTTAGATGATTTGTTTCTAAATGTAGGTTTTTGTCAATGTTTAGTGTGAATTGTTGGATGTCATTGATATAAGTTCACTTTATTTAAATCATTGTTAACTGTAAGAATTAATGCGTGTGGATTGGAACTAGAGAAAATGATTGTAGTGTCATCAAGAAATAGAGTAGATTTAAGAAGGTTAGAATTATTTGACAGGTCATTATATATGAGAGAAATATGAGATACTGTACTAATATGGTGCCTTGTCGTACTCTTGTGGTTAACTGAAGAGTCGGAGCTTTAGTATTGGTCTCTGTTGTTCAGATGTGATCACATATAACTAAGAGTGTTGCCTGGAGTGACGTTGTGCTGAAGTTTAAGTAAAAGTTAATTACTGCATTAATGGTTTTTCTTAGCTCAATAAAGCGGCAAAATGTCATTTCATTTTTGGGAGAAGTAAGTAAATTAAGCAGAACAGACTAATAATATCCCCAATGGTATTCTTCTGAATTCTGAAGTCAACTTGGCTGAGATATAGCTTTGTGATTTTAACAAAGTACAAGTACAGCTGTTTGTAATATTTTCAAATACTTTCCATACTATTGGTAGATATGATACAGGCTTGTAATTGTTTGTCAACTGTGTCATCAAATTTGTGCGCATTACTTCATATTTTATGTTCACTCTGGGCTCACCATAGCCCGTTCTACTTGGAACTTTTTGTTCCAAGTAGCTGAATGTAAAACAACAACATATATATATATATATATATATAGGGCATATATATATATATATATATATATATATATATATATATATATATATATATATATATATATATATATATATATATATATATATATATATATATATATATATATATATATATATATATATATATATATATATATATATATATATATATATATATATATATATATATATATATATATATATATATATATATATATATATATATATATATATATATATATATATATATATATATATATATATATATATATATATATATATATATATATATATATATATATATATATATATATATATATATATATATATATATATATATATATATATATATATATATATATATATATATATATATATATATATATATATATATATATATATATATATATATATATATATATATATATATATATATATATATATATATATATATATATATATATATATATATATATATATATATATATATATATATATATATATATATATATATATATATATATATATATATATATATATATATATATATATATATATATATATATATATATATATATATATATATATATATATATATATATATATATATATATATATAAAGAGTCGGCCCTGGCAGCCGGGGAGTGAGGACGTCTTGCTGACCCTCCCTGGTTGTTGGGGTTGTTTGCCATTTTGGTCGCCAGATGGTGTGGGCATCTCTGCCCTCCCAGTTTTGTTGCTGCCTGGCTGCGTGTTGACGTGGCGGTTCTGACATGGGAGGCCATCTTCCCCGTGTTGTGCTTGTGAACTCCGTAGGCCTGGAGTTCACTTGTAAGGCTGGATATACGGACATCGAGATGGTTATGTGTGACATGCTTCGTATCCCGGTGGAGGCTATCTACGGTGTTGAGCTTGTTACAGTCCATCGGGTTGTTCTCAAGTTCGTGAGGGAGGAGAAGTACTGGGACTTCCTCCGTTGGTATGAGGGGCGTACGTTGCCGGGTGATGCCGGCTCTGTAGCGATTTCGGATCGTAGTGGTGCCCTGACTTATATCAGTGTCCATGGGGCGCCCCTGGAGTTCCCTGAAGACCTCTTCCAGCGTTACTTCGGGAGGTATGGTGCTGTTATCAGCGTGTGGGTGAACACGCTCTCATCAGGGAGGTATGCTGGAAGGCAGACGAACATTCGTGCCTTGGAAATGCGCCTGCGGTCGGATATACCATCTTCTGTCTGGCTGATGGGTTATTAAGTCCGAGTGTATTATGCCCGGGAGCCCTGTACCTGTTTCCGGTGTGGCCTGTTTGGGCATCAGGCTGCTGGGTGCTCTGAGGCCCCTGCTGCTCCTGTCAACTTGTTCCGGGAAGAGGATTTCCCGCCGCTCCCTCTGGGTGAGGATTCCAGGGATGAGGAGGTGCGCGTCCCGTTAGCTGCTGAGGCCCCCCCCCCCCTGCGTCGCCCGATGTGCCTCCGGTTGTTGCTGTCCCTCCACCGGGTATTGCGGTGCCGTCGGATGGTCTACCTGCTCCACTCACTGTCTTCGCTGCTCCCGAGGGCATTCCTGGTGCTCCTTGTGAGGCGACATTGTCTTCTCCCACGTCTTTGGCTGCTACGCCTGGCCCTGTGTCCGTGCCTCGGGTCTCGGATGTGCTGAGTGCTGGGGTGGATCCGGCGCTTCCTCCTGTCCCTGGCCTGGTGCCCCATGTGGTTGAGGATGCTGCCGTTCTGCGACGTGCATCAGTTCGGCCGGCTTGTGTTGCGCATGTCTCTGAGTCAGCCTCCGGGTCTGATGATGTGCAGCCAGTGCCTAAGCGTTCCCGGCGTTCTTCTCAAGCGTGGGCCGACGTTGGCGAATTCGCCGATTGTGGATCTTCAGGCGACGGAGGGGTGGCTCCGGGTGTGTTGCACACTACGATGGTGGCGGAGGTGCATCTGCCTGAGGATGACAGTGCCGGTGTTTCGGCCTCCACTTCAGATATGGTGTCTGCGGGTCCTGCTTCGGGTGCGTCGCCTGCCTCGGATGGCTCCGGTTCTTCGTGGGGGTGGTTCCCCCTGCTGAGGTTGGTGGTGAGCGGGGTGGCCTGGTGATGGTGTTGAAGAAGACTGCTCGCTCTGGGGGTTCTGTTGCCCCCCTTCTCGTTCCCCGTTTCCTCGGCGGCGGTCTCGACGCCTCTTCCGTCTTCGGCCGTCTCTTCAGTGTCTCCTGCGTTCCCCGCTCCTGTGCGTATGGCGGCGCGGCCATCTCGGCCGCCCTCGTACACTTCTTCGGTGTCGTCTGCTTCCTCGAAGGGCGTGGTTTGCGCTCCCCGGCCTCGTTATGCGACTTGCGTCAGTGAGCTTCAGGTTTGGCCGATGCCGCCTGATCTGGAGATTCCTGAGTTTATGCAGGCCCCGTGGCGACAGGGGAGTCGTGCCCCTACAGATTTGGAATATTTGATTTGGGAGGCCTATAAGAGGAAGTATCCTTGGAATTTGTTCCCTGAGAAACATGCTCCTGACTCCTGTCCTGTGCTCCTCGCCTATGATTTTTTTTTTTTATATTGTGTGTTGTGGGTTGTTTCCATTTGTGTGCATGGTTGTGGGGTGTGGGTGGAGTGTGCGTGTGGGTGGGTGGGGGGGTGGGGGGGGTTTATGATTCCCGGTTCCTGCGTGCTCCGGTTTGGTTTTGTGGGTTTTCTTTGTATGGCTTTTGTGTGTGTGTGTTTACGGTTCCTGTGTGGTCCGGGGTTTGGTTCCGTGTGTGTGTCTGGTTGTGGATGTCATGTTTTGATTGTTCTGTTTTTTGTGGTTGTATGTTTGTATGGTGCTGTTTGTGCGTTTGTTTGTGTCGTGTTGAGTGCCCTTCGGGCTGTTGGTGTGACCCGGTCTGGGTTTATGCTCTTTGTCGTGTTTTGCCTTTAGTTTGTTATGCATTTTATGTTTCCTTTCTTGTTATTTTTATTATTGTTATTATTATTATTGTTATCATTTTGTAGTATGTTCCCTGATTATCTGTTCCTATGATTATGTTGTACTGTGTGCCCCTCTGGCTGTATTGTTTGTCATATTGTGTTCTGTGCTCGTGCCTCTCCTTTTGTTTATTGCGAGACCGGTAGTTAGCTGTGTGTTCTTGTTTACTGTATGTGTTGTTATTGTGCCCTGTGCAGCTTGTGTTTCTTTTTCTTGGCTTGTTGTATATTTGATTTTCTTGTTTTATTTTATGTTGTTATCTTTACGCCTTACCTGTACGTTGTGATGATAATGTTTGTTTTGTTTCATGTGTTATTATGCTTTGTGTATTGCTAGCCCGTTTATATTGCTTTCTCTTGTATTCTGTTTTGTCGTGATGATTGCTGTTTTTTCTTGTTGTTTGTCCTGTGCTGTCGGTCCTTCTGGCCGGTAGCCTTTTGTTTTTGCTTGTTACCATGTTTCTTCTGTTATTTTTATTGTATTTATTGTATTTACCTTGCATGCTTGCATGTAAAAATTTAAAAAATAAAAAATTATGTGCAAAGCTTGGCAGAGTTTTGCAGCTGGATTAGCGAGCAGTAGCTTGATGTTTATGAAGATGGTCTGGTTAGCATCATGCGTGTATAAGTCCTCTGAGACTGATTCATTTAACATTGTTTATCTTGTCTTTGATCGCGTAACGGCATCTTGAATAATTTCTAGGAACTTTTAATTGTTGTAAAGTGGACGCTGCTATACAGTCTTCTGGGCTTGACGCTTTCTTTTACTATTTACTGACGTCCAAGGGGCAGGCGTGCTCTACCTTTCCAGGGAGAATATGCTGCATACCTCAGACGGGTGTTTCTGAGGTATGAAATTCATTAAATTGGTAATAATGGGCTCGTGCTGTTCCTGAACCTGAATGTGAGGAGATGGACGGAGAACGTAATGAGGTGAACATGTTAGGTGCTCCCAAAATATTGCTGCAGTAAACAGTTAAGGGGATTCATTTTCACTTTATTTATTTATTATGCGCCCCATAATGTGTGTGTAATGTATTATCCACCACATAACACGAATCCCCTTCCCGTGAGGATACCTGCTTGATACCTGGTTGATGGGGTTCTGGGAGTTCTTCTACTCCCCAAGCCCGGCCCGAGACCAGGCTTGACTTGTAAGAGTTTGGTCCACCAGGCTGTTGCTTGGAGCGGCCCGCAGGCCCACATACCCACCACAGCCCGGTTGGTCCGGAACGTCTTTTAGAAAACAGTCTAGTTTTCTCTTGAAGATGTCCACGGTTGAACAACCGGCAATATTTCTGATGCTCGCTGGGAGGACGTTGAACAGCCGCGGACCTCTGATGTTTATACAGTGTTCTCTGATTGTGCCTATGGCACCTTTGCTCCTCACTGGTTCTATTCTGCATTTTATTCCATATCGTTCACTCCAGCACATTGTTATTTTACTGTGTAGATCAGGGACCTGGCCTTCCAGTATTTTCCATGTGTATATTATTTGGTATCTCTCTCGTCTCCTTTCTAGTGAGTACATTTGGAGAGCTTTGAGATGATCCCAATAATTTAGGTGCTTTATCGCGTCTATGCCTGCCGTATATGTTCTCTGTATTCCCTCTATTTCAGCAATCTCTCCTGCTCTGAAGGGGGAAGTGAGTACTGAGTAGTACTCGAGACGGGACAACACAAGTGACTTGAAGAGTACAACCATAGTGATGGGTCCATGGATTTGAAAGTTCTCGTAATTCATCCTATCATTTTTCTGGCTGACGCAATACTTGCTTGGTTATGCTCCCTAAACGTTAGATCGTCGGACATCATTATTCCCAAATCCTTGACATGCTGTTTACCTATTATGGGCAGATTCGAATGTGTTTTGTACCCTGTATTATGTTTCAGGTCCTCATTTTTGCCGTACCTGAGTACCTGGAATTTATCGCTGTTAAACGTCATGTTGTTTCTGCTGCCCAATCGAAAACTTTGTTGATATCTGCTTGTAATTTTTCCATGTCTTCAGCAGAGGTAATTTTCATGCTGATTTTTGTGTCATCTGCAAAGGATGACACGAAGCTGTGACTTGTATTTTTATCTATATCTGATATGAGAATAAGGAACAGCAGTGGTACAAAGACTGTACCTTGAGGTACAGAGCTTTTAACTGCGCTTGGACTTGATTTTATTTGATTGACTGTTACTCTTTGTGTTCTGTTCGACAGGAAATTGAGTATCCAGCGTCCTACTTTACCAGTTATTCCCATTGACCTCATTTTGTGTGCTATCACTCCATGGTCACATTTGTCGAATACCTTTACAAAGTTTGTGTATACTACATCTGCAATTTGCTTTTCTTCTAGAGCTTCTGTGATTTTGTCATTGTGGTTGAGTAACTGTGACTGACAGGCTCCTCCCGCTCTAAATCCATGTTGTCCCCTTCCTCTTCCCCATGGGAAGGGGATTCGTGGGCACCATGGGGAGGGGGGGAGGGTAGGCAATGGGTGTTATGTCGGGGGAGCGTTGTTAGGGGCATTATTGTGGGAGGGGGCGTAATGGTGGGGAAAGCCGACTAATAGACGAAAGTCTATCGTGGTATGTGTAGGTGAAAGCAGCGGCTCGCTTATCATATCATCTGAACTACTTCATTACAGAAGGCGGGAAAGAGGGAGACTACATGGTGGAGAGAGATGGCAAGTGTGGCCGAGGGTTGAGGTAGTTACAACTTTCACTCAACTTTCTCCCTACAAGCCTAAAAATTAATAATATTGGAAACTACTGTGGATTTTCAGAGTAATGCGAGTGCAGCGATGTCCTGAGGCGTGACAGTCATTACCAGATTGCTTGCTGGCTCCCTCAAACCACCAGAACTGTAAGCTGCACCGGCATGGTACTCGCGCCTCATCGAACATTTTTAAAATTTTCGGGAGTTTGCCACATATCTGGTATATTAAATAAGAGCTAGTTTAAGCACCGGCAGCGTGGGAAAGTTTCTCACTCAGTGCAAGGAGAGGAATTATGAGTTAACTCAGTGATGAATCTAGAGTCCCATCATAATGAGGCAAGAAAGTATTTGGCTGAATACTTGCGGATCAATGGAGACATGATTATACTCTGCAAACTTGATTAATCAAAATATGAAGCACTTCCTCTGCCGGAGTTAACGCTGAAGTGTCTGTGTTACTGTCGAGTAGGGCAACCCCTCCACGCACAGCCTGGGGCCTGGCTGTGAGGGTTGAGAACCCTGCCTCTCACAGGAGGAAATATAATAAAAATACAACTGATGCCATAAAAGATAATTAGACAAATTGCTGAGGATTATTTTGCTCACTTGGGACTCAGCGAGATAAGAGTTGGAACTGGAAATGCATTGAAATGTGAAGTATTTCTTCAGTGGAAGTATAAGGAAGTGTAATAAATCGGAGGACGTAGTGAAGATTAACTCATAGTTGGAAATATAGGCACGACAAAATACACAATTATTTGTCTTTATTACCAAGCGACCGATAACCTAATTTGTGGGCCACGGGAGTTGGAACTTAATCCCCGTAAGCACAAATAGGAAGAACAGCTGGCTAAGAACACTGCCAGACTCCTTGCCAGAGGTCCTCGTGTTGTACATTGATAGCAGAAATCAAGTTAATGTTTTACGACCGTTTTCTATTCGAATTGCTCAACAGCTTAAGCGCATACTTTGATAAATGTATTGAAGGTTCCGGTTCGTCTCGCTGTAGCAGTAATTCTTAGCACGTTCTTCACATTTGTTGCAGCAGCTTGCGCTAGCCTGGCGCTGCTGTGGCAAGATATCGCTGGTAACAGACGACTGACACTATACACATTTACAAATGGAAATGTTTGTTTTTAAATTATACAATACATATTTATAATCATGTTATATTTATTGACCTTAGTTCAATTGTTAATGTATAAACATTTATATAGATAAATTTGAGTAAAGTTGATGTCTGTGCATTGTGTCAGCCAGCCATAGATATCGTCTGGTCTTGGAAGACAAGATAGCAGGCCGCCACTCCGGCCTCATCAGCTGTACGTGATGTGTGTCAACAATAATGTGTCCAGGAGGGATGCGTCACGTTAGACGTGCTCAGTGGCCGACTTTCCAGGGTGGGTGAGTCTCTCTCTACCACCTCACACCTCCATACAAGACTTGCTGTAGTACAGTGCTCGATTTAATACATTAGGTATATTTGGTAAAGGGGCTACTGTATATGTGAAGGACCGAACATGGTATGATCAACGCCCAGGCTGCTGGCACTGCAGGAATCATTCATCAGTGCTGAGGGTCACTGAGTGGAAGTTCTCATCTCCTTATGTAACCCAACTTGGCTGACTCGGTCACGTTACTGGCTGCAAACTTTGAGATAGACTACCTTCTGTATTTTTAAGTAACATTATGACATGTTTTCCCAAACACAATCATCTTAATCTGACTTATTAGTGATATAAAACTATATACAACTACTTACGATACAGAACTACGTTAAATTATTTCCAATGACTTTGTTAAACTACTGTACATTATAAATAAGCACACCAGCCACGGTCTATACATGTGGCGGGGGAACTAAACAATAGAGGAAAATAAGTTATGTTATAACACTTTTTATGGTAAAGCAAGTATCTATCTGCAGATAGTTTTACCGATGGCGACTGCTGATGTCGGAGAAGCGAGCAGCTGCCCTACCAGACCTGCGCTGTGACGGGTAGGTAGTGAACTTGAGCTCCTGGTAGGAGACTCGTCCGGGATAGATGATGGAGGGGTGCGTGGGGATGAGGGGCGGGCCGTGGTGGAGGAACGGCACGACATCCTCCGGTGGGAGGCTGTGTGGGAGGTCGAGGGGTGAGCGGGAGTGGGAGAGACTGGGTGGGGAACCTAGATCAAACCTGTGGGGAGGGCTGGGGAAGTCTCCGAGGACTGGAGAGAATATGGGTTCCGTTGTCAAGCCACGAGGCGGCGACGACGGTGTTGTGGGTCCGTGGGGCGGGGCGTTGCGAGACCCGTGACCTGGCGAGTGATTTATGCCATGAAGTGGTAGCAAAGTCGTAACACGGGATTTATGAGATATATGACCGTGGGGCGGCGTAGGCGCTGAAACATGGGGAGGTGGCAGTGTTGAAATATGGTGCGGTGGTAGGGAAGACCCGTGGGAGGTTGGCAAGGGGGCAGCCTGTGGTGGCGGCGGCAAGGTGAAGGGTTGTTTTAATGGCGAAGAAACAGATATATACTGCTGCGAGGGGCGTTGTAAGGGCGCGGATTCCGTCTTCGTTACCTCATATGGAACTGATGCATACGTAGAGGGCTCCGGTAAAGATGGAGCGAAGGGGAGGTGTCCACTATCTCCCAGACTCATTAAACCTATGCTGTTCTTTGCTTCACGATGTGCTTCTTGAGCCCGGACGCTGCTGGCGGTGACCTCACTGTCGCCAGGTTTCATTGCTACGATGACACGACCCTCTTCCTCGTTCGGCAGATTTTTCACTGTCATGTCATTGTGGATTTGTGGCGGTTGAGAGCCATCAGCACCTGGGAAGCTGGGTGGAGGTCCTGGAAATGGTTGGGTATTCAGGTCTTGTTGGTCGATGTGTGGATGATGGTCTACAAAGTCTAGCATGTTGGTTAAGGTGGTGGTTGTGATGGTAGAGTCGATCTGAACAGGTGAGTGGCCAGGCGAGACGAACGACCCGGTTACGGGTCGCAATGAAGAGTTGGACTGGATTTGATAATCTGAGTTGATAGGCCTCACCAGATTGATGGTGGGACGGCGACTTTTGAGAGGAGTACCAATCCTTTCACTTCTGTCTGGCTGGTTTTCGCTGGACAAAAGACTGAAAGTTGACCTGTCGTCCGGGATGGTTGTGAAGCCCTTGCCAGACGCTGCACCAGGCACTTGATTCTCTTGGTTGGAGACGTCACTGACGTTATCTCTGGCGTTGTAGGTATTCTGTGATGCCGTAAACGTCATAAATTCCCCGCGATTGTCATCAATCGCATTTATCCTTGGGCCAGAATCATTCTGAGGTGATCTATCTTGTATGTAGTTGTTTTGTCTTGAGGTGCCACTAATGGACTTATCACTTGAAGACTTTAAATTGTTCTGAGGCGATGGTGCTGGGAAATAAACAGTTTGGTCAGAATTGTCAACATTTTTGCTGGAAGCGGCACCACTGAGCACCGAAGGTTGGTCGGAGTTTCTTAGACTGACATTAACATTAAAAGTCTCTTGCACAGAACTGTGATCGACTTGAATGGCTGATGAAGAATTATCTTGAGAAATGTTATCGATCTGTCTGTAAGTATTCTGAATAGAATTACTCGCTTTGTTATCGTGTTGACCAGTGTTATCAAAGTTTTGTCTGATGTCGAAATCATTGTTTCGTGTCCAGGAAGGGTCATAGTTGCCAATATTGGAGTTGTCTCGAACTTGTCTGGTTTCAAAATCTTTCTCGGAGGATCTTGCGGAACTGACCTCGACTCTTGGATCAGAGACGTGTGATGACGGGGAAGAGTTGTGTTCCGGTGGCGGGGGCCTCCCGGTGGTGAGGTCAGGCGACGGCATGTAGTGTATGGCCTCCGGCCTCCCACCTCCACCCACCACAGCGTTAGTGATTCCCACGAAGGAGCTCCGCTGGTCGAAGTTATCTGGGTAATTGGGCTTGCGAAAAGCGATGATCTGATCGATAACAGAAGGCCTTCGCCCGGTGATGAGCATCTGGCTGCTAAGATCGGGATCGGAGAAGCTCTTCCGTCTGTCGGTGGGTTCGAAACTTTTTCGGATATGACGGAGAGAAGTTGTGTCCAGGTTGATGCGGCTGTCATCTACTGTGTCCTGGTTGATGCTGCTGTCATCTACTGTGTCCAGGTTGATGCGGCTGTCATCTACTGTGTCCTGGTTGATGCTGCTGTCATCTACTGTGTCCTGGTTGATGCTGCTGTCATCTACTGTGTCCCGGTTCATGCTGCCGTCATTTACTGTGCTATCATCATTGTGGAATAAATTTTTATTCCTATTGTTGTTTGCAATAATGGCGAGTTCGCTGCCAGTGAGTGTTTCAATGTTGATGATCCCGCCATTAATAATATCACCGTCGATTATATCGCTCCCAAGAGTTTTACCTCTGTTGACCGCTCTGTTGGCGGCGCCCATTATATCACCCAGGGCTCTGTTGTTGTTATTATTATTATTATTATTATTATTATTATTATTATTATTATTATTATTATTATTATTATTATTGTTGTTGTTGTTGCTAAATCCGGAGCTACCTATGATCCCACTGTTAACTGAAGCTCCATCAAGCATGTCAAGACTTCTACCAAAATTATCATCACTTGAATCTTTCATACCGTCAATTATGTCACGTTCAAGACTTCTTGCAAAATTATCCCCACTTGCACCTATGATGCCTCCGTCGATAATACCACCGTCGATTATATCACCGTTGATTATATCATCGTCGATTATATCACCGTTGATTATATCACCGTTGATTATATCACCGTCGATTATATCACCGTCGATTATATCAGCGTCGATTATATCACTGTCGATTATATCACTGTTGATCATGTCCTGGTTGACGAACACGGCCAGGCCGCCTCCGCCGCCCTGCACCTCGCGCAAGGAACTGCTCAGGTCTCCGTTGAGTTCGACTCCCATGTCTCTCAAGTCGAGTTTACGCAGCACCATGTCACCTAGCGGGCTCGTGCCGCCACGCAGGATCCTGTTGAGGTAGTCCTGCAGCTCCTGATACTCCTCGGCTGAGAGCGAGTCCCTGAGAGGAATGGTAACGGAGAGCGGGGCGGTGTTGGAGACTTGCCCCGGGGGTAGAGTCTGTGGCTCCTGAGACCTCTGCTGTTGGGTCTCAGGGTTGCTGTTGGCTGTAGGGTGCCCTGAAGAGGAGGGTGTGTGGAATGCCGAAGTCCGTGTTGGTGAAGGCAAGCCTGGCGGTGACGTGGCTATGCCGGGAGTCGCCCTGGTGGAGAACATAGAGTCAAGCGAGGACTGAAAGGCTTGTGAAAATCTCTCGTCATTCTGAGCTGGGCTGGGAGTGCCCAGGAGTACGCTATTGTCTGAAATAAAATGCGTAGCATTAATTAAACACATTTTAAACGGTCAAATGCGAGGTGAGAACCCTATCATAGGCCGACTGGCCAATTTTAGGCCGGATTACTAAAGAAAGTTTACTGACCCATGAATAAGCAGATCCCTGATCTAGCCATTATATTTTTATAGCTAAAAAGTTTTCACTTTTCTGCTACTGTTTGTGAACAAATGTTGTAACTTGGTTGTGAGGTCTTTATCTGATAGTTTAATACGTTATCTCCTTCGTTGCTTCTCCAGTTATTCTCTACACCTGTCTCAAGGAAATATACTTTCAACGTTTTATATATTATCGTAAGATTGAAAGGAATATTTTTGACGTTATCAATTGTGTAATATTTACTTTTCAAGATAATGTGTAAGCGTCGTGTAGGTGGGTGAGGAGTGTGTAGGTGGGTGAGCGTTGTGTAGTGTCATGTATGTGGTCTCGCTAGCTCAGGGTGACTGTAACATAGCTAAGTGGTGTACTGCTAGAGCCTCTAGGTATAAAGCCAGATATCTTGTTAACCTTGCAAATTAATACACTGTTGCCTTGGGTTTTGTTTTTTCTAGTCATTACGGAGAGATTCCCTTCAAGGTCAAGTTTACCAGTCTTCACATGATCGAGCTGAAACTTGCATGCGAATTTTGACCTGAAGCTCATGGAGGTCTTCGAGTTTGTAATATGACGTAATTTTAGTGTTTGCAAATTTACTTATTATGTCAATATAAAGTTTATGTATATTTTGAGTAATAATCGCAGAAGAGCACTACGGTACTTTACGTAGACCTCACGATATGTTCCGACTATTTTGTTAACCATCCACTATGTGTATAACAAGGCCATAAAAACTACTGTATTTAACATGGCAACAGGCAACTTGGGTTGATGTTTAGTCCCATATTCTCACTTTACTTTTGTAATTAACATAAAGACTGCTAGATAAAAACAAATGAGGCAGTACCTGAGCCTGAGAATACAGCTGGGGGATGAGTAGCTGCCGGAGCTGGCGCCGAGACCAGTTCAACCTCGGCCAGCGATGGCGACGTGTCCCGAAGGTGTCCATCTGTATCGTCGAAACCCAGAGGGAAGACTGGTTTGCCACCCTGTAGAGCACTCGAGGCCGTGAAGCGAGAGCCGGGCCTGCCTCCAGGGAGTGTGTTGGGGTGTGTCCTGGTGGTGGATGGTCGCGGGCTGGTGGCGGAGGGCTCAGAGTCGTCTTCGTCGTCGAAGTAAGGTTCGGGTCCCGTCGGTATCTGCGTCCCTCGGGTCGACCGGTGAATGCTTCGGGGGGTAGTTAGAGGTCGTGTCGTTGTGGTCGATGTCTGGGAAATCTTCAGGGTGGTTGAAGTTATACGAGGCCTCGGGCTGGACGATGACTGCTCCTTCAGGATTAGATTGATCTGGTCTTTGACATCAGCACTGGACGCTCCCTTCTCAAGTATCTTGGACAGCTCCTTGCCGTAGCCCTCAATCTTGTGGGTTTCCGTCCGTATTCTGCGTTGTAAATAAGTGTTATTCTTCGTCACGAGGAAATATGTTAGTTATACATAATAGTGAATGACATACTATTTAGCATAAATGACAATAAACATGACTTACCCGTAGTTCATCAGCTTAGTGTGCTGGTTTGTATCAGTGGATCACAAAAACAATAATTACTGATAAGATAATCATCATATATTAGGTGGTCATTATTAATAATGTCATTGTTAAGTGTATTAATAATGTCATTGTTAAGTGTAGGAGGAAACTTGTAGAACAATGTAAAAATATGGATTTAGCAACAGTCCAGCGGGCACTGGGCAACGCCAGTTCAACGCCTCATCAACGTTGAATTAACGTTAATAACGTTGATGCAAAGTTATTGTTGCTGCAAGCAGATGCATTAAAAGCAAAACTAAAGGTGAATGTGATGTGTACCTGTGTCCCAGGGCGTCTGTGACGTAGACGACGACGTGGAGGTCGTCGTTGGCGTCGACAAAGCCATATTGGCCTCGCACGCGGCCGTCGGCACCCTTCTCCTCGTGTCTGAAGAACCTGGCGCCAGTCCTCCCACCACGGGTGTCGTAGCCGAACTCGTAGGTGTCATCGCCCTGCCGGGAAAGAGTAGGTGTCAGTTGTCGCCACGGAAGGAGTAGGTGTCAGTTGTCGCCACGGAAGGAGTAGGTGTCACTTGTCGCCACGGAAGGAGTAGGTGTCACTTGTCGCCACGGAAGGAGTAGGTGTCAGTTGTCGTGTCGTCTCCCTCCCTCCGTCGCCACGGAGGGAGGATAACGACAACTGTGAAATCCTCAACCTTAGCAACTTTTATCACATAAAATACTCGGGTGATAGTTACCCGAGAGACTTCATGTAGTCTTACACAAGACTTGACAAGGAGAAACTGTGCGAAAATGAATGTTGCAAGACGGGGCCTCCAGCAGGCGTCATGGGTAACCTTAGACGCGCGCCTTAACTCATTGGACTATGCTACGCCATAAGTAAATTAGACCTAGAATCCGGCCAAATCCACTATTAGTCTTGAGGCTCGGAGCTGGTAGCTAATCCAAGTTTGTACAAATTACCCGCATACACTCAGGTGTAAATAATAGTTTTCTCCACACTCCTAAATGGATTCGGACGGACCCCAGGTTACACTGGCTACAGCATATCCTGGTGAAGGCGTGTGTGTGTGGGGTTACCCATGGTATTGGCTACATTTCCGTCCTACTCCAGGGACGAGTAAGAGAATGTAAGAACACTCCAGGGAGTGTTCTCAGATCTATCACGCTATTGTATTAAGGAGAACCTAATAAGTTCATAAATAGTGAGATGAGGCCTATGGAAAATCCTTGATTTTAAAGACGTGGTAAAGATACTAATGTGGGGTGTGTTATGGCGTTGAACGTCTTCACAACTTGTTGACATTAGGGGATGTATAACCCTTAACTCTCACCTTAGATCAATCATGGGGTTTTTACTTTTAATTTTAATGCTTGGATAAATTCAGCCATAAATAGATCACAAGAGATAAAGACATTTATAATTTACAATACAGTGTCCTGCGTGCAGACACTCCCACACACACACACACACACACACACACACACACACACACACACACACACACACACACACTTGATCACTGTGTGTTCATTTTATAAATTTAAATTGTATAGCAAGTATTTGTTTTGTCTTCAGGTCCCTCCTTTAGGGATAAACTGTCAAGCTAGAGCCGTCACATTGAGACATAATGACGGGAGACTTGTGACGGGAGGCTTGTGACGGGAGGCTTGTGACGGGAGGCTTGTGACGGGAGGCTTGTGACGGGAGGCTGGCGCCCACAACACCGAACACTACACCTGTTCAGACGTCTTAATGCTCTTCCTTAGGCTGTAATTACCAACTATAACTAACCTCACCTTGACAGATTATACACAGGAAAGAAGACTCGATTTAGCACGGAGAAGTGTAAAGATTATTTTGCCGTTCTGGGTTTAAGTTACATTTATCAACTAAAGTGGAAAATTATTGCTGCTAGTAGAAATATTATTTTGGTTTGTTTCGCGTTTTTTTATGTAGTTGTTGGATTAAATATTATAAGAACATTGTGTAGAATTATCTGTAATAATGTGGAACACTTGAGTTTATTGAATATCATTTTGTGTCACCATTAATTATAACAGTTTTAATTGTTAAAGAGAAATTTTTTAGGTTGCCAGGCTGTTGCCAGACCGACTGTGGTGGTGTAGAGAGTGCTTCGCTGACCGTGGATAGTGGCGAGTGTGAACACACCCGTATAGTTGGCTGCCAGTACACTACGGACACACCCGTATAGTTGGCTGCCAGTACACTACGGACACACCCGTATAGTTGGCTGCCAGTACACTACGGACACACCCGTATAGTTGGCTGCCAGTACACTACGGACACACCCGTATAGTGGCCTGCCAGTACACTACGGACACACCCGTATAGTTGGCTGCCAGTACACTACGGACACACCCGTATAGTTGGCTGCCAGTACACTACGGACACACCCGTATAGTTGGCTGCCAGTACACTACGGACACACCCGTATAGTTGGCTGCCAGTACACTACGGACACACCCGTATAGTTGGCTGCCAGTACACTACGGACACACCCGTATAGTGGCCTGCCAGTACACTACGGACACACCCGTATAGTGGCCTGCCAGTACACTACGGACACACCCGTATAGTGGCCTGCCAGTACACTACGGACACACCCGTATAGTTGGCTGCCAGTACACTACGGACACACCCGTATAGTTGGCTGCCAGTACACTACGGACACACCCGTATAGTTGGCTGCCAGTACACTACGGACACACCCGTATAGTTGGCTGCCAGTACACTACGGACACACCCGTATAGTTGGCTGCCAGTACACTACGGACACACCCGTATAGTTGGCTGCCAGTACACTACGGACACACCCGTATAGTGGCCTGCCAGTACACTACGGACACACCCGTATAGTTGGCTGCCAGTACACTACGGACACACCCGTATAGTTGGCTGCCAGTACACTACGGACACACCCGTATAGTGGCCTGCCAGTACACTACGGACACACCCGTATAGTTGGCTGCCAGTACACTACGGACACACCCGTATAGTGGCCTGCCAGTACACTACGGACACACCCGTATAGTGGCCTGCCAGTACACTACGGACACACCCGTATAGTTGGCTGCCAGTACACTACGGACACACCCGTATAGTTGGCTGCCAGTACACTACGGACACACCCGTATAGTGGCCTGCCAGTACACTACGGACACACCCGTATAGTGGCCTGCCAGTACACTACGGACACACCCGTATAGTGGCCTGCCAGTACACTACGGACACACCCGTATAGTGGCCTGCCAGTACACTACGGACACACCCGTATAGTTGGCTGCCAGTACACTACGGACACACCCGTATAGTGGCCTGCCAGTACACTACGGACACACCCGTATAGTGGCCTGCCAGTACACTACGGACACACCCGTATAGTGGCCTGCCAGTACACTACGGACACACCCGTATAGTGGCCTGCCAGTACACTACGGACACACCCGTATAGTTGGCTGCCAGTACACTACGGACACACCCGTATAGTTGGCTGCCAGTACACTACGGACACACCCGTATAGTGGCCTGCCAGTACACTACGGACACACCCGTATAGTGGCCTGCCAGTACACTACGGACACACCCGTATAGTGGCCTGCCAGTACACTACGGACACACCCGTATAGTGGCCTGCCAGTACACTACGGACACACCCGTATAGTTGGCTGCCAGTACACTACGGACACACCCGTATAGTTGGCTGCCAGTACACTACGGACACACCCGTATAGTTGGCTGCCAGTACACTACGGACACACCCGTATAGTTGGCTGCCAGTACACTACGGACACACCCGTATAGTTGGCTGCCAGTACACTACGGACACACCCGTATAGTTGGCTGCCAGTACACTACGGACACACCCGTATAGTTGGCTGCCAGTACACTACGGACACACCCGTATAGTTGGCTGCCAGTACACTACGGACACACCCGTATAGTTGGCTGCCAGTACACTACGGACACACCCGTATAGTTGGCTGCCAGTACACTACGGACACACCCGTATAGTTGGCTGCCAGTACACTACGGACACACCCGTATAGTGGCCTGCCAGTACACTACGGACACACCCGTATAGTTGGCTGCCAGTACACTACGGACACACCCGTATAGTGGCCTGCCAGTACACTACGGACACACCCGTATAGTTGGCTGCCAGTACACTACGGACACACCCGTATAGTTGGCTGCCAGTACACTACGGACACACCCGTATAGTTGGCTGCCAGTACACTACGGACACACCCGTATAGTTGGCTGCCAGTACACTACGGACACACCCGTATAGTTGGCTGCCAGTACACTACGGACACACCCGTATAGTGGCCTGCCAGTACACTACGGACACACCCGTATAGTTGGCTGCCAGTACACTACGGACACACCCGTATAGTGGCCTGCCAGTACACTACGGACACACCCGTATAGTTGGCTGCCAGTACACTACGGACACACCCGTATAGTTGGCTGCCAGTACACTACGGACACACCCGTATAGTGGCTGCCAGTACACTACGGACACACCCGTATAGTTGGCTGCCAGTACACTACGGACACACCCGTATAGTTGGCTGCCAGTACACTACGGACACACCCGTATAGTTGGCTGCCAGTACACTACGGACACACCCGTATAGTGGCTGCCAGTACACTACGGACACACCCGTATAGTTGGCTGCCAGTACACTACGGACACACCCGTATAGTTGGCTGCCAGTACACTACGGACACACCCGTATAGTGGCTGCCAGTACACTACGGACACACCCGTATAGTTGGCTGCCAGTACACTACGGACACACCCGTATAGTTGGCTGCCAGTACACTACGGACACACCCGTATAGTTGGCTGCCAGTACACTACGGACACACCCGTATAGTTGGCTGCCAGTACACTACGGACACACCCGTATAGTGGCCTGCCAGTACACTACGGACACACCCGTATAGTGGCCTGCCAGTACACTACGGACACACCCGTATAGTTGGCTGCCAGTACACTACGGACACACCCGTATAGTTGGCTGCCAGTACACTACGGACACACCCGTATAGTGGCTGCCAGTACACTACGGACACACCCGTATAGTTGGCTGCCAGTACACTACGGACACACCCGTATAGTTGGCTGCCAGTACACTACGGACACACCCGTATAGTTGGCTGCCAGTACACTACGGACACACCCGTATAGTTGGCTGCCAGTACACTACGGACACACCCGTATAGTGGCCTGCCAGTACACTACGGACACACCCGTATAGTGGCCTGCCAGTACACTACGGACACACCCGTATAGTTGGCTGCCAGTACACTACGGACACACCCGTATAGTTGGCTGCCAGTACACTACGGACACACCCGTATAGTGGCTGCCAGTACACTACGGACACACCCGTATAGTTGGCTGCCAGTACACTACGGACACACCCGTATAGTTGGCTGCCAGTACACTACGGACACACCCGTATAGTTGGCTGCCAGTACACTACGGACACACCCGTATAGTTGGCTGCCAGTACACTACGGACACACCCGTATAGTTGGCTGCCAGTACACTACGGACACACCCGTATAGTTGGCTGCCAGTACACTACGGACACACCCGTATAGTTGGCTGCCAGTACACTACGGACACACCCGTATAGTGGCTGCCAGTACACTACGGACACACCCGTATAGTTGGCTGCCAGTACACTACGGACACACCCGTATAGTTGGCTGCCAGTACACTACGGACACACCCGTATAGTTGGCTGCCAGTACACTACGGACACACCCGTATAGTTGGCTGCCAGTACACTACGGACACACCCGTATAGTTGGCTGCCAGTACACTACGGACACACCCGTATAGTTGGCTGCCAGTACACTACGGACACCACCCGTATAGTTGGCTGCCAGTACACTACGGACACACCCGTATAGTGGCTGCCAGTACACTACGGACACACCCGTATAGTTGGCTGCCAGTACACTACGGACACACCCGTATAGTTGGCTGCCAGTACACTACGGACACACCCGTATAGTTGGCTGCCAGTACACTACGGACACACCCGTATAGTTGGCTGCCAGTACACTACGGACACACCCGTATAGTTGGCTGCCAGTACACTACGGACACACCCGTATAGTTGGCTGCCAGTACACTACGGACACACCCGTATAGTTGGCTGCCAGTACACTACGGACACACCCGTATAGTGGCCTGCCAGTACACTACGGACACACCCGTATAGTTGGCTGCCAGTACACTACGGACACACCCGTATAGTTGGCTGCCAGTACACTACGGACACACCCGTATAGTTGGCTGCCAGTACACTACGGACACACCCGTATAGTTGGCTGCCAGTACACTACGGACACACCCGTATAGTTGGCTGCCAGTACACTACGGACACACCCGTATAGTTGGCTGCCAGTACACTACGGACACACCCGTATAGTGGCCTGCCAGTACACTACGGACACACCCGTATAGTTGGCTGCCAGTACACTACGGACACACCCGTATAGTTGGCTGCCAGTACACTACGGACACACCCGTATAGTTGGCTGCCAGTACACTACGGACACACCCGTATAGTTGGCTGCCAGTAACACTACGGACACACCCGTATCGTAACTGGCTGCCAGTACACTACGGACACACCCGTTATAGTTTGGCCTGCCAGTACACTACGGACACACCCGTTATAGTTGGCCTGCCAGTACACTACGGACAACACCCGTATAGTTGGCTGCCAGTACACTACGGACACACCCGATATAGTTGGCTGCCAGTACACTACGGACACACCCGTATAGTTGGCTGCCAGTACACTACGGACACACCCGTATAGTTGGCTGCCAGTACACTACGGACACACCCGTATAGTGGCCTGCCAGTACACTACGGACACACCCGTATAGTTGGCCTGCCAGTACACTACGGACACACCCGTATAGTTGGCTGCCAGTACACTACGGACACACCCGTATAGTTGGCTGCCAGTACACTACGGACACACCCGTATAGTTGGCTGCCAGTACACTACGGACACACCCGTATAGTTGGCTGCCAGTACACTACGGACACACCCGTATAGTTGGCTGCCAGTACACTACGGACACACCCGTATAGTTGGCCTGCCAGTACACTACGGACACACCCGTATAGTTGGCCTGCCAGTACACTACGGACACACCCGTATAGTGGCTGCCAGTACACTACGGACACACCCGTATAGTGGCCTGCCAGTACACTACGGACACACCCGTATAGTTGGCTGCCAGTACACTACGGACACACCCGTATAGTTGGCTGCCAGTACACTACGGACACACCCGTATAGTTGGCTGCCAGTACACTACGGACACACCCGTATAGTTGGCTGCCAGTACACTACGGACACACCCGTATAGTTGGCTGCCAGTACACTACGGACACCGTGTATGGCCGAGCATAATTACTGTGGTTACACTTCACATATATATGACCTATATAAAAATAAGACTTCCGTGTATGGAGTTAATTAACGTGTCTCGTTCAGGGTTCACAGCCAGGCGTCTGTACCAGGATGGACCTGCCAGGGACCTGCCAGGGGACCTGCCAGGGACCTGCCAGGGACCTGCCAGGGGAGGCATGCCAGGGGGGCCTGCCAGGGGGGGGGCAGCCAGGGGGGGGGCAGCCAGGGGGGGGCAGCCAGGGGGAGGGCAGCCAGGGGGGAACCTGCCAGGGGGGCCTGCCAAGGGGGGGGGCAGCCAGGGGGGGGGGCTGCCAGGGGGGCCTGCCAGGGGGGCCAGCGAGGGGGCCTGCCAGGGGGGCCTGCCAGGGGGGCCTGCCAAGGGCCTGCCAGGGGGCCTGCCAAGGACCTGCCAGGGGGGCCAGCCAGGGGGCCACGGGTTGTGTGCTTCACCTACACCAGGAAGGCCTCACACACGCGTGCAGTGAACCAAACGGTAACTGGCACTTGCATGACTAGTCAGTGCCATGTATGTGTGAAATAACAAGAAAGACATTCTTTAGTGTAATTATTCCAAATCTTCACACGATGTGCGGCGACGCGAGGAACTTGTTAGGGAATTATCATATTTACGTGAGCGTCCTTGACATTTTTCCTGAGTACTCATTCTGAAGGCAGTGATGGTCTTGGGGGTTGGAGGACAAGGCGTCACTAGTGACGGGTCGGGGACACTGGGCAGTGTCAGTGTTTGTCGCATGGTTTTCAAAGACGGGAACTTTGTGCTGCTGAGTTCTTGTCAGACTTCCACGATGTCAATATCCAGACCTCAAAAATAATTTATCTAATTGTTTTCAGGTTGGTTTGTGTGTGTGTGTGTGTGTGTGTGTGTGTGTGTGTGTGTGTGTGTGTGTGTGTGTGTGTGTGTGTGTGTGTGTGTGTGTGTGTGTGTATGTGTGTGTGTGTGTGTGTGTGTGTGTGTGTGTGTGTGTGTGTGTGTGTGTGTGTACTCACCTATTTGTGCTTACAGAGGTTGAGCTCTGGCTCTTTGGTCCCGCCTCTCAACTGTCAATCAACTGGAGTACAGGTTCCTGAGCCTACTGGGCTCTATCATATCTTTATTATCACGGGCTACTCATGCCCGTGCCACCTCTTGTGAGGGCTTAATCTTCGTCAGTTACCTCCCATTATGCTCGTACAGACACCCACGGCTGTCATTGAGGTTTGAATATCCAGCGACGCAGCGATACATAGTCCTCCCGGCTGGTCGCCTTCTTTTGATAATCACTTTATTATTATTAACATCTTTATTGACAAAATTAATTACAATTTTGCCTAATCTGAGGATTTTGATAGTCTTATTAAAGTGAGGACAATGCTGGTATTCACTGTCACGCAGGACAGAGGGTCATACATAAGACAATAGGTCTAAACTGTAGGCTGAAGCACATATATATCATGGTTACAATCAATGTTTTAATGTATGGACATGTGAAAACAACTTTCTATTGTGCACTGCCACACAAGGGCAGGGATGGTTCATAACTGATGCAGCTTAGAAGTAATATAAATAAAAAAATTTCTTCATTCTTTAAAATGAACAAGTAAATTTTGGATAAATTGTTAGGATGTCGTCCAGAACACCTGAGTCAACGAAATAGTTACACAGTTGGTGGTACAAGAAGCCAGGAGGTCTAAAGTCCTTTACGGTTTCACATTCAACAATATAGTGTTCTAGTGAATGGATTAAAGGTTTATCACAGAGTTTACAATCTGAGTATTCTGGTAGTGGCTCAGCCTCACTAACCTGCCAGATGTGTCTATAGCCAAGGCGAATTACCGCAATGACTACATCACATTGCCTGGTTCGGTTACTGTGCTGACCATACAAATACCTATTATTACAAAAGTTATCATAACTTTTAATACTGTGTAACGGGGGGTGGGGGAAATAGCTCTATCTTGTCCATTATTCCACCCCCCAGTTAACTAACGAGGCCGGGGGAAACAGCTCTCTCTAGTCCGTTATCCCGTCCTCAGTTAGCTAACTATTCTAGAGCACCTCCAGAGTTCCTAAGGCAGCCTCTCTCGTTCAACACCTTGTAACCTAGGTATTTGACTACCTAGGTTCCAAGACTACAAGGCGCCGTCACTTGATCAGTTACCCGAAACTCTAGAGAGAACTCTAGAATACATAATCATTGCCACAAACGTATAAGAGAAAACGAGAGGAAAGAAATGAATAGTGAAGTAATTAGTGAGGGTTTGGGGTGAGAGGTAGGGAGGTGGGAGGAGCGAGGAGGGTCATTAGTTGAAAGTGAGAGTTTAGAGAAGGGTGGAGGGAGAGGTGTAGATAGGTAGAAGTAGAAGAGTAGATAGTAGAAGTAGAAGAGTAGATAGTAGAAGACGAAATGCTGCCACCATCCATTCATGATCATTACATACAAGACAAGGAATGGAACTTGCCTGTATCACAAAATTCTCAAAAGATGTTATCATGAGTTCATTATTAGTATGTTCCCTCTGTACCATGTACTCCTTAAAATCAGGGAACCAATAATCCCCGAGGCTTTCTCACCTCAACTCTAAGCTCTAGGGAACAAAGTTAAACACAATTTAAATAATAAATTCATAATTATATTTCCCATGAAGTATCATAATTTAGCAATTCAATTAAAATGTTCCAGTTAATATGCAAAGTGAGTCATCATCCAAGAATTCGAGAACCCTACAACTTGACTGCCCCTCATCATCACACAACATATGTAAAACACGACAAGTCACCTTAATGTTCACTCACCGAGTACTGAGTCTAAGTTGAATAGAGAGGGGGGGGGGGGTCTGTAGCTTGACAGAGACTGTCTCGCCCCTGCCGGCCGACAGCCTCCCTGGTAGGGAGCAGGTCTCTGCTCTCGTCTGCTGTTCTGTCTCTTAATCCTCCTTGCTGGATAGCTCTCCGAGTTTATATTGGGGAACCTAGTAGCTAACTCCGCCCACAAGTAGATAGCCTCCGGCACTACCAAGCCACTCCTTAAACGTCGGCTTGTTTGAAGGCTACCAGACTACAATTAAGAGCTTAGCGGAAGCAAGGTGAAATTCTCATGATCTGACCTCAGGTCACTTGAGGTCATTAACGCTTTGAGGTGTGAGATCTCAGGCAGACGACTGGCGCCTCTCAGATCCTTGTCTGTGACTCATGTACTCTATATATATTTTAAATAAACTAACTCAAACACTTTTACAGTGTTACATCTCCCCTTCTCCCCGAAATAAAGTTTTTGCAACACTGCTAAAGCAAGCTAGCTGTGTGCAACAACTTTATTAACGAAAAAAAAATACATCCTAGCTAAACAAATATACATCATCCTACTCTAAAAAATGAAATATATAGACAGACGTCCATTGTCTCTGGCTGGGCGACGTCACTGCTTGGTCTTGTAGATAATCCTGTACCACATTTCTTCAACACAACTGCCTCCGTCGCTTCTCCGTCGTTAACGCACAACAACCCTTGGTCAACCCGAAAGCCGTTACTACTTGAACTGCGCACAGGACCGTGGAATTCGGTTGTCCCAGCTGATCTGTAATTGGCCCTACGTCAGTCACCATGAGAGACGTATATTGGGGTTCTTCACAGCTATAGGGACTACAAGTTTCGAGACCTTCATATAGTTGCCAACAGTAGAAATCCCATCCTACTCTTCTTCCTCCCTGTTGCTCCAGCACGCCTCCTTCAGAGAGCCACTTCTGACAGCCACATCAAGTCTGCATGACACAGGAAGAATCACTCAACAGAGCTACCTGCTTGCAGGAGGGGCGGCCAGTCAAGGCAAACGATCCTGTCTTGCAATTACGCTCCATGCAATGATGCTGACACCAGCAAGGGACACTAGGTATCGTGTCTCAGCTTGTCTTATCTTCTTCTTTCTTCTCTCTTCTTTTTTCTCTCTTCTTTCTTCTCTCTTCTTTCTTCTCTCTTCTTTCTTCTCTCTTCCTCCTCCCATGGGTCTTTGACAAGCGACCTGGGGTCCATTGGGGTCCGTCCGTCCTGGGGTCCATCCTGGGTAGACCGATGTTGGTGGGACAGACTGGAGTCGTTGTTGCTCCTCTTCCATCATTACTGGGTCGTCTGGGGTCGTCTGCAGAACGACCTGGGGTCCACTGGGTAGACCAATGTTGACCGACCGAGAGGGCTGCGTCTTGGGGTCCCCTGGGGTGGTGGTGGTGGTGGAGCCATGACCTCCAGGTAGTGGGCTGGTCGTGGTGGTGGTGATAAACGCCCCTGAGTGTGGTACACAGCAGCCGTCTCCCTCTTCTGTATATGCGTCGCGCCTCTCCTCTGGCTCCCACCTGTGAATTGAACATAAAGGCGACAATACCCGTGTTCCATGCTGTTGTGTGACCCTGTAGTTTGTATAGGGTTACACAGTTATATCATAACGCTCTCCTCCTGGCAACAACTACACTTCAATTTTTTTTTTTTTTAATAATCCAATTAACTCTGAATGATACTGACTTGGTGGAACATAAGACAGTAACAGAGGAAAGTTAGAGAAGAGAGAATAAGGTCATCACTACCTTTAACTTGTCACAAAAAAAAAATCAACACTAATAGACAAAACACTAGCCTAAACTTAACTGTACCGTTCCTAATCTTAAGTACATAATTAACCATTACTCCCACCCTTAACCTACAGCCACCTACGTGACCCAGAGTGTCTCCCTAGCTTCTCCGCCGGTCAACAACCCCAAACTGTTGCCACCCCTGTGACCAGACTATCTAACGTCGAGCGTCCCCAACGTGAAGTCTACTGACATACTAAGGCTCCCCCTAGCATGCTGTACAAGACCAGTACACCTCGGGTTATTGCGTTCAAATGGAGTAAAACAGTCGATCGCAATAATCTGAGCAGAACCACTACTTAAAAACTACACTTGCCACTCCCCACTGACCTGGAGACCAGCGGTGGCTGGGTGTCCCCGTGGGACATGCGAGGTCACCTGTCACACTCAGCTGACCTGCACTACCAACACCGCTAAGTTCCCAAATCGCCAAATATTATTACTAACATAAATCACTACACACGCAAGTTCTGGTGAACATTCCCTGAACACCACAAAACTCACAAAATCACTAAACCACAACACTAGAGAATCACTATCTCCTAGCCTGAAAAAAAGTTCGCTAACTCGCGAATAATAAACACCTGTCAAGATCTCCCTGATAGCGCCTGAGCGGCAAAAAGACACGTGGGACTGAACAATGTTAAAAGAACACCAACTACCTACAACATTGTTCAACACCGCTGCCATCATTGTAACGGGGAAGGGGTGGGGGAAATAGCTCTATCTTGTCCATTATTCCACCCCCCAGTTATCTAACGAGGCCGGGGGAAACAGCTCTCTCTAGTCCGTTATCCCGTCCCCTGTCTGCTGCTCTGTCTGTTAATGCTCCTTGCTGGATAGCTCTCCGAGTTTATATTGGGGAACCTAGTAGCTAACTCCGCCCACAAGTAGATAGCCTCCGGCACTACCAAGCCACTCCTTAAACGTCGGCTTGTTTGAAGGCTACCAGACTACAATTAAGAGCTTAGCGGAAGCAAGGTGAAATTCTCATGATCTGACCTCAGGTCACTTGAGGTCATTAACGCTTTGAGGTGTGAGATCTCAGGCAGACGACTGGCGCCTCTCAGATCCTTGTCTGTGACTCATGTACTCTATATATATTTTAAATAAACTAACTCAAACACTTTTACAGTGTTACAGGTGAAATTCTCATGATCTGACCTCAGGTCACTTGAGGTCATTAACGCTTTGAGGTGTGAGATCTCAGGCAGACGACTGGCGCCTCTCAGATCCTTGTCTGTGACTCATGTACTCTATATATATTTTAAATAAACTAACTCAAACACTTTTACAGTGTTACAACTGCAGCTTTCAGATCTCTGGGCATTTCTTAGTTCTTCTAAATCTGAATTAATTTCTTTAATTTGTATGTTTCTAATAACTGCATTAGATAGTCCAAAGTCATAATCAGTGTTTTCTTTCCTGCAAGTCTCATTGGCGAATCGATCTACAAAGTCATGTTTTCCAACTCCAACATGGGATGGGATCCACACAAATTTTATACAATAGTTATTATCATTGGCAAAAATTACATTCCATTTAATATTACAAGCTACTTCCGACATACATTGTGATGGGTTAATTAAGGACTGCAGAGCACTTTTAGAGTTACAGAAAATAACTTCACCACCATTGAGCTTAAGGTATTCAGTGGCTAGATAAATGCCCAATAGCTCGGTCTGTGTCGTGCTTGCCCAGTTGTTCAATCTCTGTGTACTAGACATGATCATTTCATTCTCTTTATACACTGCACATGCACAACCTGTTCTACCAGTGCCTAACTGCACAGAGCCGTCAGTAAAGGCATAGGATTCAGTCGGTTTGAGAATTTGAAGATGACTGTCAATAGCTTCTAATGTTATACACCTCAAAATGTCAAATGTCAGATAATCACTTGCGCAAGACACGACCCTGAGCCATCCCGCGTGTAATTGTCCACTTCGATTTTTAGGTCTTTTATGGTAGCGTGTGTGTGGACCTTGGGCTGCTGTGTCGTGCCTCGCTCGGCACCCTCTGTTGCGGACCAGTGTGGCGGACCTTGCTAAGGTCAAGATACTCTCACACATGTATGGTCGCCAGCTGACACTCACACGCATACCTGATGAACGCCTGAGTGAGCGTGTGGGTGAACGCCTGAATGAACGCATAGGTGAGAGTTACTGATCGGTAGAGTGCGTGCGTGAGGGAGGCGCAGGACTGGGTGCAGCGGTAGAGTTGGCTGATCCGTGCACTTGGCCGCCGCGCTCCTCGACTCTTGACCCTGTTAAGCCATGTGTAAAACCCCTCGTGCAAGGGACACTTGACAGTGTTCAGCCGGCGAGGAACATGAAGGTAGGCGAGCATGTGAAAGTGAGCCAGGACCCTGAGCGTCATGCTAGAGGCGACAGGCGCTGCTTCCTGACCCGTCACGGGTAAGTTACGGCCAGTATAGTGACGCGGTGCGTCGCTAATGAATGGATTTAGGTGACAGGTGACCCAGTGTGACCTCGACCCCGACCTCCTTACAGCGACCCCGACCTTCTCACAGTTCGTGTCCCCAAAACCGCATTCGTAAATTCATTTTATTTAAAACAGCTTTTTATAAAATTGTTGTAAATTGCAAAAATAATTCACATAGGCTTATATATATTCTTGGATATATATATACCAGGACTATATAAAAATAACTTTGTCTCCCACATATAGTTACAGAGTAGGGCAGACTAGGGTCATAAATGTAAACGGAACACGCAAATGAGTCGGAAGCATCAGGGAGGACTTTTTCAGTGTTAGAGCTGTCAGTAAATGGAACAGGTTAGATGCAGTAGTATTTGAAGCTAATTACATTAAAGATTTTAAATGTAAATACGATAAAAGCATGAGAAATGAGTCATTGCATTAACCTAAAAAGCGTTCGGAAGATGGGGCTAGAAGCTTAGCTCGACCCTGCAAGCACATCTAGGTGAGCACTTCGGGGTCGGCCCCAGGTGGGACGAGCACCACCTGAGGATGGGTTGTAAAAACGTGTAACTGCAACAGTTACATCAGTCCCCCCCTGACGACGCATCATAATTGTAAGGAGAGAAAATGGAAAGCTATAATTGCTGGGCTTTCTGTTTCCTTTGGACCAGCTTTTTTCTCTTCTTAGGTGGGTCATTATCTACCAGCGACACTCACAAAGCCACCAAAAACATCTGAAGAATTACCACAGGTGTGTCATGAAGTGTGTGTGTGTGTGTGTGTGTGTGTGTGTGTGTGTGTGTGTGTGTGTGTGTGTGTGTGTGTGTGTGTGTGTGTGTGTGTGTGTGTGTGTGTGTTTGAGACAGACACAGACTGAGTGCACAATGCTCGGGGGTCGTAGTCCTTATTATTAACAACTTTATTGACAAAATTAATTACAATTTTGCCTAATCTGAGGATTCCAATTAAGTCTTATTAAAGTGAGGATAATGCTGGTATTCACTGTCACGCAGGACAGAGGCTCATACACAAGACAATAGGTCTAAACTGTAGGCTGAAGCACATATATATATATATATATATATATATATATATATATATATATATATATATATATATATATATATATATATATATATATATATATATCATGGTTACAATCAATGTTTTATTAATGTGTGGATATGTGAAAACACTTTTCTATTGGTCACTGCCACACAAGGGCAGGGATGGGTTCATAAGTGATGCAGCTTAGAAGTAATATAAATAAAAAATTGTTCTTCATTCTTTAAAATGGACAAGCAAATTTTGGATAAATTGTTACGATGTCGTCTAGAACACTTGAGTCAATGAAATAGTTACATAGTTGGTGGTACAAGAGGCCAGGAGGTCTAAAGTATTTTACGGTTTCACATTCAACAATATAGTGTTCTAGTGAATGCATTAAAGGTTTATCACAGAGTTTACAATCTGAGTATTCTGGTAGTGGCTCAGCCTCACTAACCTGCCAGATGTGTCTATAGCCAAGGCGAATTCGCGCAATGACTACAACACATTGCCTGGTCCGGTTACTGTGCTGACCATACAAATACCTATTATTACAAAACTTGTCATAACTTTTAATACTGCAGCTTTCAGGTCTCTTGGCATTTCTTAGTTCTTCTAAATCTGAATTAATTTCTTTAATTTGTATGTTTCTAATAATTGCATTAGATAGTCCAAAGTCATAATCAGTGTTTTCTTTCCTGCAAGTCTCATTGGCGAATCGATCTACAAAGTCATGTTTTCCAACTCCAACTTGGGATGGGATCCACACAAATTTTGTACAATAGTTATTATCATTAGCAAAAATTACATTCCATTTAATATTACAAGCTACGTCAGACATATATTGTGATGGGTTATTTAAGGACTGCAGAGCACTTTTAGAGTCACAGAATATCACTCCACCACCATTGAGCTTAAGGTATTCAGTGGCTAGATAAATACCCAATAGTTCAGTCTGTGTCGTGCTTGCCCAGTTGTTCAGTCTCTGTGTACCAGACATGATCATTTCATTCCCTTCATAGTCCTAAGCGGTTTGTCTAATCACCCAAAGCCTCGTAGCATTACGTAAGTAATGAAGAACTGTGATATATTTACTCACTATAATGTTGGTGCTGAATGAAGAGCATGAAAAAACATATTTTTACTCTGAAATAATATAATTTAAACACGAAATTAGACGAAACTAAGGTGACGCCATAGTAAGTCGACGATCCAAGTGACAATGTTGTGGAACGACTTATCCAAGACGAATTGTTGCCTGGAGGTTAGGTTAATTTCGGTTCGGTAAGATTAGGTTCGGTTCGGTTCAGAAGGCTGATATGCTAGTGAACACACTCCAGGCAACACTATATCTTGAATAAGTCGCTCCACAACATTGTCGCTTGGATCGTCGTCTTCCTATGACGTCACCTGCTAGTTATTTTTGTCTAATTTCGTTATAATATATTATTTCAGAACAAAAATAAGTTTTTTACATGCTCTACATTCAGCACTTTATAGTGAGTAAATATATCATAGTTCTTCATTACTTAGGTAATGCTAGGAGGCTTTGGGTGACTAGAAAGACCCGTCCTTAGGGCCAGGGTTCGAGTCCCGGCCGAAGCAGACAAAAAAAAGAGTAGAGTTTCTTTCACATAATGGCTTGTTCACCAAGCAGTAAATGGGTACATGAGGGAGAGCTGCTACGGGCTACTTCCTGGGTATGTGTGTGTGTGTGTTAGAGAGAAATATAGCTAATAGATGTAGAGGAAAATAAATCGACTTAGAAAGGCGAGATCCAAGAACTTAATAACTCAATTCTGCAGGCACAAATAGTAAACACACACACACCGGCACCATAGGGCGCCGTTGGCTGTGTGGATAGCACACTGGAATCGTAATTCTGTGGCCCGGGGTTCGATTCCTGGCGCCGGCGAGAAACAAAAATGGGCAGACTTTCTTTCACCATGATGCCCCCGTTACCTAGCAGTAAATAGGTACCTGGGAGTTAGACAGCTGTCACGGGCTGCTTCCTGTGTGTGTGTGTGTGTGAAAAAATTAGTTAATTTTTAGTAACAGTTGATTGATTGACAGTTGAGAGGCGGGCCGAAAGAGCAGAGCTCAACCCCCGCAAGCATAACTAGGTGAATATACCTTACCCATATAACATACGACTTGGGTGAAGGATATAATACCTCTAGACAACTTTTCGGTGCTCGAGGGAAGGTACAACCCTCGCTACCAGTTAGACAGGTGGAGATGGTGAGGTGAGGATCCTGGCCTGGCTGATACACCAACTACGAGTCCTGTTTCAATCTTGACGCCTGACTTCTCCTCCGCCTAGCGGGTCGCCGGAATAAGTTTTGTTTTTTTCCGGTTCATTGGGTTACGTTCTGCCATAGTGCACCTTCAGTCATCTGCCCGGATGGCTGCGACGCCTGACGCATATATCCTTATGGGGGCGTTCATACACTTCATTGTTTTTTTTTCCGGCTTGCATCTCGGGCGTTGAACGGGGCTGTCTGGTACCGGATTGGCTGAGAGGTGGTGGCGTCCGGCGGCCTCTGGCGGCTCTTGTGTTCCCTCTCGACGTGGAGGGCGCCTGGCTCTTGCCAGGGGAAGTGGGTGGGGGGGGCGGGGGGGGGGGGGGAGTATTCGGTGTCGCCAGATAATCAGTGAGTCCGTCCTAAGGTCTCCCAACGTCAAGAAACTGTCGTACTAAAGTGCCTATATCCTAACCTGCCAGAGGACTCAAAACCGAAAACGGGACAGTGTGTAAAATTTCGCGAGCCGTTACCACACAGTACGACGATTTTTGGCCTTAGGAAGAACATACGTCAAAATGCGACGTTCTATTAGGAGGACAGGTTGTGTCAGTACTACTGGGCGGGGTTATTTTGCTCTCCTTGCCCCTCCCCCCTTTCCCTGGCCCCGGCTTGCCTTATATATCCTTCTCCTCTACCACTTACAGCTCGCTAATAAATAAATACTCAGCAATCATATCAACAATCGCGAACCCATTTCCGAGCGATAATTGCTAATTCAGAAATTACTGCGTTTTCTTGAATAATTATAAAAAAGAGAGCTCGTATGTCGAGCAAATTTCCCCAGTACAGCTGAGCGCACCAGTTGAACACTTGTCAGTGACAGAGTCCATGATCACGGACTCAGCCGGAAATAAACGCGGGAAAGTAGCCAACTTGAACGGGAAAGTTCCAGGTTCCTCTTTCATTTGTACTGACGCCTCTATATATGGTTCACCCTGATGTTAGTCGTCGTGTTGTTCCGAGGTTCTGTTGACGATTATTTGTATTTGTAGTACGTGGGTGAAGCATTTACAGCGTTGTGGTTCGAACAAAATTCGTCAGTGAAGCACTTGTTCCGGATATGTTCGAACGTCAGCAGTTGTGAGTCGTGTGTAAACCGCTTTTCATTCATAAACAGGGGGTTTGGCGGGTGCATGGAATCACTTTTGGATCTTTGTTTGGAGGACGGGCTGCTGGATGGAATGGACTTGAGTCGAGCACGGGTTGCTTCAGTTGTGAGTCGTGTGTAAACCGTTTTTCATTCATAAACAGGGGGTTTGGCGGGTGCATGGAATCACTTTTGGGTCTTTGTTTGGAGGACGGGCTGGCAACACAGAAGGGAGTGGTTCACTTGCCTTGCAACACACACTCAGTTCCGTTGTTTATATGATCTGGGGCACACATGGAGGACAATACATGCCAACACACACACCCGCACCATCACCAGACACATCCTTACCACCAACAGAAACAAGCGACAAGTAGGGACAATAGAAGGTTAGACATCAGAAGTACTTTACCTAAAATACACTCGTCCAATTACACCTGAGTATGTGCTAACATCTTACTAATACCTTGGTTAACACCACCTCGCCTACTGTCTCAGTCGACCAATGAGAATACAGGACATCTCGACCCCTTAACATCTCTCCTCTCATCACACACCTAATCTTCTTGCTCAAGATTAACCTAAGAAATATAGAAAAATGTTGTGCTAGAATTATCAATTCTGGTATATATATATATATATATATATATATATATATATATATATATATATATATATATATATATATATATATATATATATATAGGGACAATAGAAGGGTCAAGGCCCGATTAGGCAAATCGGGCCTTGCATAGTAGGCTGAGAAATGCGTTCTGGCTACTAGGTACGACATATATATATATATATATATATATATATCTATATATATATATATATATATATATATATATATATATATATATATATATATATATATATATATATATATATATATAATCTATATAAATAAAAATGGAAATGTTTGTTTGTGCATGTCCGCTAATCTCCGAAAGTTCTTCACCGATTGCTTTGAAATTTTGACACAACGTTGCATTCGAATAGGCGCGTCTTTTTATATACCTACTATATAGATGCCACACCTGTGACAGGTAAAAACATGCGTTTTTGAAAAACAGCGCCATCTGTTGCACATAATAGCAACATGCACGCTATACTAAATATGTCACGAATTCCATTTCAATGTTTCAGATTGCATTGATAAATTTTATTTTCATAGATTTCGATTTATTTTACTTTTTATTGAATTATTTTATGTGATATTGTGTTGGAATTGAGCTGTGTTGTTTACCGTACCGTTCGTTTCTTAAGTATAGTCTATTTTTTTATTTTTTCATATTTTCACTTCATTTTTCATTTTTTAACTGTTTTTCTTATATTTCAGTGATGGGAACATCAGATCACTTGATGTTCCCAATTTTCTGATGGGAACATCAGACCATTTGGGATGGTGGGGACGAGGGAGTGGGGAATGGTGGGGAGGACGAGGGGACGGAAGTGAGAGATGGTGGGGAGGACGAGGGGACGGGAGTGAGAGATGGTGGGGAGGACGAGGGGACGGGAGTGAGAGATGGTGGGGAGGACGAGGGGACGGGAGTGAGAGATGGTGGGGAGAAAGAGGGGATAAGGGAGGGGGTA
Source organism: Procambarus clarkii (assembly GCF_040958095.1). Lineage (NCBI taxonomy): Eukaryota > Metazoa > Arthropoda > Malacostraca > Decapoda > Cambaridae > Procambarus > Procambarus clarkii. The sequence goes on from NC_091193.1 coordinate 23,726,937, forward strand.
ATGGTGGGGAAGGACGAGAGGACGGGGGATGTTTGGGATGGTGGGGACGAGGGGATGGGGGAATGGAGAATGGCGGGGAGGACTGGGGGGTAGAGAAGATTGCTGTGGCTCAGCAACGCACATGCGTTGCTGAGCCACAGCAATTACACACAGTACGCGTGGCCGGGTACTGCTAGTTATAAATAAACCAATTAAGGAAGGGGGTGAGGGGGGAGGGAGCCACCGCACCACCTCCCCCACTCTGAACTTTATGCTACAATACGCCTTACTATTGCGTACCTACGCTTGCACACTGTACACGCCTACGTGAGCACCACTTGCTCTTAGTGTGCACATGAAGTCTATGAAGTTTGTACACACAGTTACACAAGCACACATCTAGTACATCACACACACACACACACACACACACACACACACACACACACACACACACACACACACACACACACACAGTATGCTGGCAGTGGACACTGGCCAGTGTCCCTAACCTGCATACCATGCAAGCTGATGGAGAAGATTGTGCGAAGAAAGCTAGTGGAGCATCTGGAGTAAAAGAACTTTGTAACACAGCATCAACATGGGTTCAGGGATGGCAGGTCCTGCCTCACAGGGTTACTTGAATTCTACGACCAGGCAACAAAAATCAGGCAAGAAAGAGAAAGGTGGGCAGACTGCATATTTTTCGATTGTCAGAAAGCCTTTGATACAGTACCACACAAGAGGCTAGTGAAAAAGGTGGAGATGCAGGCCGGTGTGAAAGGGAAGGTACTCCATTGGATAAAGGAGTATCTAAGCAACAGGAGACAACGAGTCAGTGTGAGGGGTGAGGTCTCAGATTGGCGAGACGTTACAAGTGGAGTCCCGCAGGGGTCAGTCCTTGGACCTATACTGTTTCTGATATATGTAAATGATCTCCCAGAGGGTATAGACTCGTTTCTCTCAATGTTTGCTGATGATGCAAAAATTATGAGAAGGATTGAAACAGAGGATGATAGTAGGAGGCTACAAGATGACCTAGACAGACTGAGTGAATGGTCCAACAAATGGCTGTTGAAGTTCAACCCGAGTAAATGCAAAGTAGTGAAACTAGGCAGTGGAAACAGGAGGCCAGACACAGGATACAGAATAGGAGATGAAGTCCTTAATGAAACGGACAGAGAGAAAGATCTAGGAGTTGATATCACACCAAACCTGTCTCCTGAAGCCCACATAAAAAGAATAACGTCTGCGGCATATGCGAGGCTGGCTAACATCAGAACAGCGTTCAGGAACCTGTGTAAGGAATCATTCAGAGTCTTGTACACCACATATGTAAGACCAATCCTGGAGTATGCGGCCCCAGCATGGAGCCCGTACCTTGTCAAGCACAAGACGAAGCTGGAAAAAGTCCAAAGGTATGCCACTAGACTAGTCCCAGAACTAAGAGACATGAGTTACGAGGAAAGGCTACGGGAAATGCACCTTACGACCCTGGAGGACAGAAGAGTAAGGGGAGACATGATCACAACCTACAAAATCCTCATAGGAATCGACCGGGTAAACAAGGATAAACTATTCAACACTGGCGGTACGCGAACAAGGGGACACAGGTGGAAACTGAGTACCCACATGAGCCACAGGGACATTAGAAGGAACTTTTTCAGTGTCAGAGTAGTTAACGGATGGAATGCATTAGGCAGGGATGTGGTGGAGGCTGACTCCATACACAGTTTTAAATGTAGATATGATAGAGCCCAGTAGGCTCAGGAACCTGTACACCAGTTGATTGACAGTTGAGAGGCGGGACCAAAGAGCCAAAGCTCACCCCCGCAAGCACAAATAGCTGAGTATACACACACACACACATGAATACCAAATACGTCAGACCAATCCTGAAGTATGCAGCTTCAGCCTGGAGTCCATACCTAGTTAAACACGACAGAGTTAGAGAAGATTTAGAGGTATGCCACCAGACTAGTCTCAGAATTGAGAGGTATGAGTTACGAGGAAAGACTACGGGAACAAAACCTCACGTGCCTTGGGGGGGTGGGGGAGAGGGGGAGGGTAGTTGGTGGGGAGAGGGGGAGGGTAGGGGGGCAGAGTGACAGGGGGAGGGTTGGGGGGAGAGTGAGAGGGGGAGGGTTGGGGGGGTGAGAGGAGGAGGGTTGGGGGAGCATGGGGGGAGGAGAGGCTTTGGGGGATAGTGGAGATGGGGGGGCTTTGTGGGGGAGAAGAGGGAGGAGAGCTTGGGGGGCATGGGGGGAAAAGGAGGGCTGAGGTGGGTGAGGAAGAGGGGAGTGGTGGAGAGGGGAAGACTTAGGTGGAGTGGGGGACACTGGGGGGCTTGGGGGGGGTGGGGGAGAATGGAGGGCTTGGGGGAGGGAGAGACAGGAAGGCATGTGGGAGAGGGGAGGGCTTGGGGGAGGGGGGAGAAGGGAGGTCCTGGCGAGAGGGGGTGAGTGGGAGGAGGGGGGTGGGTGGAGGGAGGGTGCCCTAGGTGGGTACTTAGTGGGGGGGCTGACAGGGGAAGGGGCAGGTTGGGTGTCTGTTGGGTAGAATGTGGGGGTGGTGCCCCACTCCCTGTGGCTGTTGCACTGTTTGAGGAGGGTTCCCCACTCCCCTCTGGGATTGTAGGGTTTGGGGTTGTGGTACTCTGATTCCTTTCTCTCTCCCTGCACTCCTTCCTCGCATCTGCTGCCTGCATTCTCTCTTCCCTTGTCATATCCCTCTGCAGGAATACTTTTTTGAACTTCTAAACATTTGCTAGACCGCTCTTCCTTGCTAACAGTTCCTCTTTCGTGATCTCGCTCATGAATATCACCTTTATCATTCGGTCTCTGTCCTTGTTGTACTTTCCAAGCCTGAAAACCTTTTCAACATTTTGGTCAGTTCCCTCCATCCTTACCTCTTTAAGGATCTCGGTAACTATGTTTTTGTCTTTGTCTCTCCGCTCCTTTGGGCTGGTCCCTGTTTGCTCTTTAATGCCTGCTACTACTACTGCTTTTTTTCTCTCTATCATCTGGCTAGTACATCTAGCTGCTTCCTGAGAGGAAGCCACTTCCATGGCAACTTCCTTACCTGCAGACCTAGCTTCAGGGCTCTTTTTAAGCATTTCAGCAAATGAGAGCTGGGTTGTGGTGGTCACCTCCACAGTAGCATTCCCATCTCCCTGAGGTACGGTTTGTGCCTGGTATTGTGGAGAAGTCTCCTTTAGGCATCTTATCTCCTCCTTTGCTGCCCTTAGTTCATCCTGCAGGTTGGTTACTGTCTCCCTCATTACCCTCAGTCTTTCACTGAATTCATCCCGCATTTGCTGGAGAACTTCCTTCATCCAGTCTTCCTGTTCCACCCCAGCCTCTGTGTTTGTTCCAGATGCGATTGTCATCCTGCGTTTGTCACCCCGAGTTCGTGTCCCTTCCATGTTTTCCCTATGAGTGAGTGAGATAGAGAGAGAGAGAGGGGGGGGGGAGAAAGAAGGGAGAGAGAGAGAGAGAGAGAGAGAGGCCCCTTGTGTGTGTGTGTGTGTGTTTATGTTTGTGTGTGTGTGTGTGTGTGTGTGTGTGTGTGTGTGTGTGTGTGTGTGTGTGTGTGTGTTGCACTAGACGGTGCAGGCGTTCCCTCATTACCTCGTAATACTGATTTATGGACGGTTTCATATGCGCATGTGTGATTATGTAAGCGTGTGTGTGTGTGTGTGTGTGTGTGCAACGCGCTCCCGCACAAGACAGTACATATATATGACTTATTGCTTAAAGTCACTCTTTGGCTGATTAATAAGTACATATGTGGTACATGCCACGTTATATTTTGTTTTTAAGGTACAAACTCTTCCTGTAGATTTGCTAAACACCAGTTTTAATATTAGGAATTTCTTTTTCAGTTTTATTAAACAATAGAGATTTTATACAATATTTGACAATATCCTGAGTTACTTTATAATTTATTTAAATATTTTGGTTTTGTTTTATTATTTTTATAAAGCTGTAATATCAATATAGGTATAGGTTAAGTACTAATTGTAGTTAAGAAGCAATAAGATGCTTATCTTAACATACTAAGAAGGTTAGGTTAGGTCGGTGTTTTCTATTCAGCTTTTCAAGGTAAACTAAAATATTCACAATAATTTAGTATGTCACATATGCACTTATTAATAAGCCAATATTGATTATAAGCAAGTGCGAGAACGGGTTGGTGTGTGTGTACTCATCTATTTGTTCTTGCGGGGTTGAGCTCTGGCTCTTTGGTTCCGCCTCTCAACTGTCAATCAACTGGTGTACAGGTTCCTGAGCCTACTGGGCTCTATCATATCTACACTTGAAACTGTGTATGGAGTCAGCCTCCACCACATCACTTCCTAATGCATTCCATTTGTCAACCACTCTGACGCTAAAAAAGTTCTTTCTAATATCTCTGTGGCTCATTTGAGCACTCAATTTCCATCTGTGTTCCCTATGTGTACCTCTTGGGTTAAATAGCATGTCCTTATCTACCCTATCAATTCCTTTGAGAATCTTGTATGTGGTGATCATGTCCCCCCTAACTCTTCTGTCTTCCAGCGACGTGAGGTTTAACTCCCGTAGTCTCTCCTCGTAGCTCATACCTCTCATCTCGGGTACTAGTCTGGTGGCAAACCTTTGAACCTTTGGAGGCTGTGATCAGCTCGACAAGGGGGGTTTGGAGGCTGTGATCAGCTCGACAGGAGATTTGGAGGCTGTGGTCAGCTCGACAGAGGGTTTGGAGGCGGTGATCAGCTCGACTGTGGGTTTGGAGGCTGTGATCAGCTCGACAGGGTGTTTGGATGCTGTGATCAGCTCGACAGGGATTTTAGAGGCTGTGATCAGCTCGACTGGGGGTTTGGAGGCTGTGATCAGCTCGACAGGGTGTTTGGATGCTGTGATCAGCTCGACAGGGATTTTAGAGGCTGTGATCAGCTCGACTGGGGGTTTGGAGGCTGTGATCAGCTCGACTGGGGGTTTGGAGGCTGTGATCAGCTCGACTGGGGGTTTGGAGGTTGTGATCAGCTCGACTGGGGGTTTGGAGACTGTGATCAGCTCGACAGGGGGTTTGGAGGCTGTGATCAGTTCGACAGGGGGTTTGGAAGCTGTGATCAGCTCGACTGGGGTTTGGAGGCTGTGATCAGCTCTACAGGGGGTTTGGAGGCTGTGAACAGCTCGACTGGGGGTTTGGAGGCTGCGATCAGCTCAACAGGGGAATTGAAGGCTGTGATGAGCTCGACTGGGGGTTTGGAGGCTGTGATCAGCTCGACAAAGGGTTTGGAGGCTGTGGTCAGCTCGACAAGGGGCTTGGAGACTGTGGTCAGCTCGACATAGAGTTTGGAGGCTGTGATGAGCTCGACAAGGGGTTTGGAGGCTGTGATGAGCTCAACAAGGAGTTTGGAGGCTGTGATGAGCTCGACTAGGGGTTTGGAGGCTGTGGTCAGCTCGACAATGGGTTTGAAGGCTATGGTCAAGCCCAACAATGGGTTTGGAGACTGTGATCAGCTCGACAGAGGGTTTGTTGATTGTAGTCAGCTCGACAGAGTGTTTGGAGGCTGTGATCAGCTCGACAAGGGGTGTTTGAAGGCTGTGATCAGCTCGACAGGGGGGTTGAAGGCTGTGATCAGCTCGACAGGGTGTTTGGAGGCCGTGATCAGCTCGACCGGGTGTTTGGCGGCTGTGATAAGCTCGACAGGGGGTTTGAAGGCTGTGATCAGCTCGATAGGGGGTATCGAGGCTATGATCAGCTCGACAGGGTGTTTGGAGGCTGTAATCAGCTCGACAGGGGGTTTGAAGGCTGTGATCAGCTCGACAAGGGGGTTTGAAGGCTGTGATCAGCTCGACAGGGGGTTTGAAGGCTGTGATCAGCTCGACAGGGTGTTTGGAGGCTGTGATCAGCTCGACAGAGGGTTTGGAGGCTGTGATCAGCTCGATAGAGAGTTTGGAGACCGTGATCAGCTCGACAAGGGGGGGGGGGGTTTGAAGACTTTGATCAGCTCGACAGAGGGTTTGGAGGCTGTGATCAGCTCGACAAGGGGGGATTTGAAGGCTGTGATCAGCTCGACAGGGTGTTTGGAGGCTGTGATCAGTTCGACAGGTGGTTTGGAGGCTGTGATCAGTTCAACTGGGGGTTTGGAGGCTATGATCAGCTTGACAGGGGAATTGGAGGCTGTGATCAGTTCGACAGGGGGTTTGAAGGCTGTGATCAGCTCGACAGAGGATTTGGTGGCTGTGATCAGCTCGACAGGGGGTTTGGAGGCTGTGATCAGCTGGACAGGGGGTTTGGAGGTTGTGCTCAGCTCGACAGGGGGTTTGGGGGCTGTGATCAGCTCGACAGAGGGTTTGGACGCTGTGATCAACTCGACAGGGGTTTGGAGGCTGTGATCAGCTCAACAAAGGGTTTGGACGCTGTGATCAGCTCGACAGGGGGTTTGGAGGCTGTGATCAGCTCAACAAAGGGTTTGGAGGCTGTGATCAGCTCGACAGGGGGTTTGGAGGCTGTGATCAGCTCAACAAAGGGTTTGGAGGCTGTGATCAGCTCGACAGAGGGTTTGGACGCTGTGATCAACTCGACAGGGGTTTGGAGGCTGTGATCAGCTCGACAGGGGGTTTGGAGGCTGTGATCAGCTCAACAAAGGGTTTGGAGGCTGTGATCAGCTCGACAGGGGGTTTGGAGGCTGTGATCAGCTCAACAAAGGGTTTGGAGGCTGTGATCAGCTCGACAGAGGGTTTGGAGGCTGTGATCAGCTCGATAGAGGGTTTGGAGACCGTGATCAGCTCGACAGAGTGTTGGAAAAGATGATGCTGGTGATGGCAACACCGCGTGAACACCAGTAATAATCAGCGCTGGCGGGAAGTGATGACCACAACAGTAATGGCCACAATAATAGTAATTTCACAGCTTACACGTACTGATTACCGCAATAGTTACGATCATCGTTTACAGGTAGTGGGCATTTGTACTTAGTGAACACCACAATACTACTGATCACCGTGCAGAACACTGACCATCACAGCCCGCGTGGCTACACGTAAAGTGTGTGCTCAGAGCAGGAGAGGAGACGTAATAACCGGTCAGCACCTCGCAACCAGCAATGAACTGGTTCGAGGGGTCGTATTTGAAGCAGTTTTTGCTCGTGAAAATCTAAGAGGCAGGAAATAATATGGCAGCGTCCACGTGACAGGAGAGCGTGTGTTGAGTCACTACATGTTACTTGTGGTAGGTAAGGAGTCTGTATTGTTATCGTCTAACATACACCAGTGTGGCCAATACGACGTTGATAAAGGCCTTGGTATTGTCTATCGACACTGACTAAATATTTGAAGTAGTTATGTTGGTCGGAAGAAATCTGTTTACAAGCGGGGAACATTGTTGTCATAAGAGCTACACATGTGTCAGGTCCGAGACTCCTGGCGGGGGAACCAAGATGCCCGAGGACAGCCAGCGTCCTCACACTGTACATCAGTGTAGCGATGCTGAGGTAAAATGCTCGCAGCATCATCGGGTCCTGCTAGAGAACAGAGGAGCTCTACAGCCTTTAACATTTTAATTTGTTGCTTATGTGTAGACAATCCGTTTGTATAATTAAGCACCCAATACGGTAACATAACTAGGGGGTGGTGGTACAAGGCAACACACAAGTGCATGCATGGAGACCTACGAGGCTCCCCGATATACCTTTAATTTTCTTGGAGGTTAAGGTTCCTCAATAATTCAGTCTTTCCTACCTTGCCAATCGGGAGACTTTGAAGCAAGACACGGGATCACTTTTAAGGCAACTTGTGATATTCGCTACCTTCGGTCGTGTAACAATGGCGGGGCCAGCAGAGTCGCGCCTTACCTTGTTGAGAGACGAGTACTGTATGTTGCCGTCTTCCTCTATAAGAGACGCCTGCCGCCCTCCCTCACTCTCCACCAGCACCACCGACCCGTCAGGTGATGCCCGGTGCTCCGTCCGCGGCGCACTGATTCCCGGCGGGTCCAGTACTCTCCTCAGCAGACGTGGCTCAGTGTCCGCCGGGGACACTGTTTCTGGGGGGCTTGGGACACTGATATGCAAGGCGTCGTCCGCTGCTATAATTGTACACACCGCAGCCAGCCAGCACATGGTCTGTGTGTGACCCATTGTCTTCACCGCCACACAAACTTCGTCCTGCACTACACACACACTCTAGCACAACATCAACAAAAGTCTATCTCCACTGCAGCTGTTAATTCATAGATAGTGTAGGTAAGAGCGTTATGTGACTGGGAGGACTGTCTCATTCCGGAACTTGCCGCGTAGTGAGCCCGAGGTGGCCATCACACCACACTTTTATATGCTCCAGTCACGCCTTTCATTCTCTTTCCGTCACACGTGTGCCTCCTCCGCCCTCCCTCCCTCTTTCCCGTCACGTGCATGCTTCCCTCCTCCCCCGCCACCCACGTCTCCAGGTGCACTGTGCCCTGTCGCTGCCTGTCCTTGTAGCGGGCGACGGGTGCTAATTCTTCTGTCTTGACCACTAGCGCCGACCGTCACGGTTGTCGTGTCAACGACCGTCGTCACTCCTCGCTCACACTTGGCGCACCTCACGACAACCAGAAGCCAGTGTCACACAGCTGACGAAATGACATCCACCTCACTAGACTACATCATCATTCTGATTCAAGTGTAGAAAACTTGTGATGGACGTATTTTTTTTTTTATCTTAATCGTTATCCAGTTGTTCCTCGCGAGTCATATGCATCTCTTACTTTATGCTGTACGATAATTGCTTAACAATACACTCCAAACTTTCAGGTAGTGACATTATTTGCTTGAGAGTTGCAAATATTCATAGTTTGATCAAACCAACATTAGAGGCACCTGGTACAAAATTTTGGTTAGCCCAAGACGTGAGAGGAAGCCAGGTTTGGGCTGAGAAAAATGATCTTCCAACCATCGTCGAGAAATCGTATTCCCTGACATTTTTAAACAAGAAAAACTAGTTAATTTTTAAATTCTAAACTTACAGCGGGTCAACAGATGTCGCGAAGCTTCGAACTATAGTGCGTCTGAACCAGTAAGGCGAAGTTAAGGATGAGTGGGAGGGAATGAATCTCCCGCAAGATAAATATATATTATGGATCTCGACCCAGACAAATTCCCACGCATATAGAAGGAAAGTTGATGAGCGCAATGTTGGCGTGAAGAGGCAGAATGTGAGGGCAGGTAATGGATCTCCAGCACACACGCCAGTAACCAACTGTGCTATAATGTAACAGCAAATATCTTGTCATGTCCACGGGGAACAGGAGAAAAGGAATATATGCTGGTTAGCATTGTATAAAGTATGCCCACTTCTGTGGAAAAAGTGTCGGTCGGTCGGTCGATCCCGATCCAGCTCCATGTATGATCGCTCGCTGGCTCACTCACTCACTCAGAGCACTTGGTGGTGCGTTGTGTGGTCCCTGTTATTCGCTGTATTTTTAAAACGTTATCTTGCCTTCTACACAGTCTTCACTTTCTCCCTCTGAAAAATAGACAAAATTTAGCGAACACGATGCAATAGTTTCTCTTTGTACACCATGAGTCATCAGTGTGGCACCTCGCTGGATCACAGTTTTCACAAAGATACGATGACGCCGGGGAAAATAAACTAATCAGAGCGTTTCCTACCTAATAGCACCGAGTGTTGAAGAAATCCGCATCATAGGCTTCATTAAGGATAACGTTAGGCTTGAATGACTTTATATATAAAAAAACGAAGATTAGATTTTTTTAATCAAATAATGTGAAATAAAGATTGAGGGTACCGTGTTGTGTAGTGGTTAGAGCGATCTTCTCGCAAGCCGGACGACCCAGGTCCGACCCGATTGATTGATGAAGATTAAGCCACCCAAGAGGTGGCAGTACGGGCATGTAACCCTGTCCTGCGTTCCTATACAGACATCCCAACATATGTGCACCCCATTACGGGCTATTCATGTCCGTGCTACCTCTTGGGTGGCTTAATCTTCATCTGCACCCCACCATCTAAGCAGCATACACAGCCAACATCAAGAAGGGTGATGGGAATTATGCTATTCTCAACGCCATCGCGCTTGAAACAATTGCCTCTTATCAATAGTTTCAGGTCTCACGAACATAATGTTTACATTGATGGTTCGTGACAGTCGTCAACAGGACGCACTACAGCAACCTGTAGAGTTATTACAAACAACATTTGCATAACACCAGTTTCAGGCTAAACATTGGTTGAACTCTACACTAACAGAACTAGTTGTAACAGAATTAGCTAACAGTACACTATAACACACAGGACCAATTTTCTGGTAATTAAGTTCAAGGACACTGAGAAACTACAGAAATAAAATCAGCAGATAGCAGAGGGAGGTGCTAGAGGATCAGGAATGAGTACCTCGGTGTGACAAGAGAAGCTGAGACAATAAAAAATGTCAGCACGTAAAGTCAAGACCCAACCAAAACTGCTTCACGGCCATATCAGGAGGAAAACAACAGTGGAAGACTAGGTTATGAAACTGAGAAAGAGTGAGGACAGGTACACAGAGAATGAGAAGGTGCGTGAAGAACTTTACAATACCAGGCGGTCTTCACAATAGAACTGAACTGAACTGAACTGAGAGACGAGGCGGTAAACCAAGCAGCCTTGAAAGAATTTGATATTGCCATTGATGAGGTCAAGAGGTATCTGCTGGAACTGGAAGTGACAAAGGGTGTTGAACCTGACAGAATTTCACCACGGATACTAAAGAGAATGCAGAAGCACTATGCGTGTCTCACTCTGGTGTATAACAGGTCACTGAAAACACGAGACCTACCAGAAATAGAAAGACGGCTAACGTAGTCCCAATATCCAAAAATGGTAACAAGCAGGAGACACTGAACTACAGGCTGGTGTCCCTAGCTTCTTTACCATGGAAGTTGATGGAAAAACATAGTTAAGAGACCAGAGATGGTAAATCTTGCCTCACAGGTTTAATAGAATGCTTTGATAAAGTGACAAAATTTAAGCAAGAAAGATAAGGGTGAACAGTCTGTATTTTCTTGGACTGTCAGAAAGCCTTTGACACAGTATCACATTAGAGGCTGGTACACAAGTTGAAGAGGCTGGTGGGTAAGGTGCTCCAGTGGACAAGGGAGAGTCTAAATAACATCATGTTACTGAGAGGAGGGAAGACCTCAGAATGGCGAGATGTCACCAGTGGAGTACCAAAAGGTTCTGTACTCGGATCTATCCTGTTGCTGATACATGTAAACGATCTTCCAGAGGTTATAGGCTCATTTCTCTCAATGTTTGCCGATGGTAAAATTATGAAAAGGATTAAGACAGAGGAAGAAAGTCGAGTAAATGTAATGAAAATATGGGTAGGAAGCAGGAGGCCGGACACCAGGTGCTAAATGGGAGAAGAAATCCTTCAATAGAGAGATCTGCGTGAGGATTGTTATTATACCAAACCTGTTCCCTGAAGCCCACATCAAAAGGATAGAAACCTGTGTAAACAATCATTTAGAACCTTGAATACTACATATGTCAGACCAATCCTGGAGTATGCGGCTCCAGCATGAAGTCCGTACCTAGTCAAACACAAGACAAAGTAATAGAACGTTCAGAGGTAAACCACTATAGTCCTGGAGGTGAGAGGTATGAGTAACGAGGAATGGCTACTGTAATTAAACCTCACGTCACTAGAAGACACAAGAGTTGGGAAAGATATGATTATCACCTCCAAAATTCTCAGAAGAATTAACAGGGTGAATTGATAAACTATTTACCATATGTGGAACACAAACAAGGGGACACAGGTGGAAACTTAGCACTCATCTGAGCCACAGAGATATTAGAAATATTATTATTAGTTTTTCAGTGTCAGAGTAGTTAACAAATGTATTACATTAGACGGTGATGTGATGGAAGTGGACTCCATACACGGTTTCAAATGTAAATATGATAGAGCCTAATAGACTGAAACCTGTTCACTATTTGATAAAGAGGCGGGACCTCTTAATCATCGGACCATCCGATGTCAAAACCATTTTGTTCACAAATATTTTCATCTTACAGGAGCGCTCGTGCGATATCCAAGATGGATGATATTGCACATTCAAAGACTGGAAAGTACTAGTATGAATAATCATAATTTGGTTTCACCAGAGTGTCCATGTGTGCAGCTCGTCCTCTTACACATTACGTCGCTTTTCGATCGTATGCGCTAGGGTTAAAAAGGCCAAAATTTGAAACGAAAAATAAGTGAAAATAAATTTTGGATTTTTTGTCTAAAAACAGCAAAGTTTGGGTCCTCTGGTAGGTTAGGGGAGCAGCAAGTTCTCGTAAGGTTTCAAAACGCCATGAAAACCGTTAATTGAAAGTTTCCTCTCCTAACGTAACAGCCTACGCAGAGGACCCAAAACAGAAAACGGGACAGTATGTCACTTTCGTGAGCCGCTTTCATTTTCAATTACATCTTTTTTAAGCCAGAGTTCGCATACGAGCGACAAGCGACGTAATTTGTAAGAGGGCGGGTTGGGGAGCCAGCGACGAGTCTTCAACTTGACAATGTTGCATGCACATTTACCACACCTTCAGACCTGCCTGTAAGGGATACCTAAAGTGTCATTAAATAGTAGAGTTCTGTAATTACTTGACCCGTCTTCGTGTTCTTGAGGATATCTTCGCCAGTTATTACAAGTTTAGTATTCACCACTAGCAGTATTCACGTTCTCCGAGGCGCACACGACTGCTGGATTAAATTTAGAACCTGCTGGATTAAATTTAAGCTTAGAACCGCATAGCTAAGTTTGGTCAGAACTTTAGACTTCAAATACGAGCGGGTAGCCGCATTAATGCTCGGGTATCTTAATATAAGCAAGTTTCGTCCCTCTCCCCCATCGTCGGGCACCCCGTAGTAGATGAGAACCTGGATGTAAAATGAGTGACGGGTCGTGTTTAGTGGAAATCTGAAGCTGAATAACCGAACAGGTTCCAGAAGTCGGTGACAGGATAGACCGGGCGAGGCATGTCTGTGTAATGGTCCGCTGTGTTTATAGTTTATTGTTTCTGAACATTGGACCCCATTGTTGAGTTGTCTCAAGCTAATTACAGTGGTAACTACTAGTATTACAGAGTTAAAAACAAAAATTCCTGCCCTTTCTCGTAACAGGAAGCCTGTACTTTGGCTAGCCTAAACACCTGTCCCCCGCTGCTCTCCTGGTGAGCCTTCCATGTGCTATACAGACACACTAGCTCAGTGCGCTCTCCTCAGCCTCTCTGGTCATTCCAGGAGTTGTTCTTGATACATTTTATTACCTGAGGAACTCCTGGGCCTTGTGTTGTCGTCTCTCGTCCCCAAGTCGCCGTCTGCAGCCGCCACCTGCAGCCACCACCTGCAGCCACCACCTGCAGCCGCCACCTGCAGCCGCCACCTGCAGCCGCCACCTGCAGCCGCCACCTGCAGCCGCCACCTGCAGCCGCCACCTGCAGCCGCCACCTGCAGCCGCCACCTGCAGCCACCACCTGCAGCCGCCACCTGCAGCCGCCACCTGCAGCCGCCACCTGCACACACCGCAAGCTACTGTAACACCGTAAACGTTGTTTGTTGTTATAGATTCAGCTACTCGGAACAAGTTCCAAGTAGCACGGGCTATGGTGAGCCCGTAACTTACCTGGCACAGGAGTGGGCAAGTAGCACGGGCTATGGTGAGCTCGTAGTGGACTTACCTGGCAAAGGAGCGGTGCCACCGTAGAGGTGTTTTGTATTTAATATATACATAGTACAGGAGTCACAGACAAGATTTCGAGAGGCGCCAGGTTGGCGGCCCCGAGTAATTAAGAAACTTACACCTCTAAGTGTTAATGACCACCAAGGGAACAAGGTCAGGTCGCGGGAAGTTGACCTGGTCTCTGCTAAGCTCATAATTGCAGGCGGCTAGCCGGGGGGGGGGGGTGAGTGACCTGCAAACATGCCGCCAGTTTAAGGTGTGGCTTGGTAGAGTGCCTGGGGCTATCTACTTGTGGGCGGAGTTAGCTTGTTGGTCGCCAATATATACCCAGGGTACTGTACACTCGGGATAGATAGAGAGAGACAGACAGGAGAACAGCCAGCAGAACAGAGCAAAGGACAGCACAGCCCGGGAGGCTGTCAGCCGGACGGGGCGGGACAGTCTCTGTCAACTACAGCCCCCACTCTCTATCTAGCTATAGGCAGACACTTGGTGAGTTGAACATGAAAGGTGACGTAGTCGTGTTTACTAGTGTTGTGTAACTATCATGGTGCAGTCGGCTGTAATGGTCTCGAATTCTGGTGTAGTGACTCACTTTGTACATTAATAATGAACCTTCAGTTCGATTGCTTGAATTCTGATATTTATCATGCTAAATAAATACTTGATTCACTTACTTTTAATTTGATTTTAATTGTGTTCCCGAGTTCTTGGAATTTCTGATATATGCAACTAGAGTGTAGAGTACTCTAGAGTTAAAGAATCTTGCCTGGAACATGATTCCAGTTGAATCATGCTAATAATGACCTGTTGATACATCTTTGAGAATTTTGTGATACCGACAAGTTCCATTCCTTGTCTGGTATGTAATGGTCTTGAATGGATGGTGGCAGCTTTTCTACTTCTACTTATCTACCCTTCTACTTCTGCCACTACCTCTCCTACTCATTCCCTACACCCTTCTCCTCTCCCTCCGCCTCTCCCAATTTCCCTTTCACCTGACGACCCTCCTTTCTCCGCCCACCCACTCTTCCCTTCTCCCTACCGCTCTCACCCCAAACCCTCACTAATTACTGCATTATTCATCTCTTTCCTTTCGTTTCTCTGATACGTTCGTGGCCGTGAATTGTTCTAGAGTTCTCTAGAGTCGCGGGGAGCTGATCAAGTTAAGGCGCCTTGTAGTCGTGAATACCTAGGTAATCAAATACCTGGGTTACGAGGTGTTCAATGAGAGGGGCGCAGTAGGGACCCTGGGGGGAGCTCGAGATTAGCTAACTGGGGGGTGGAATAATGGACAAAAGAGAGCTATTTCCCCCACTCCCCTGTTAGAATAGTTAACTAAGGGTGGAATAATGGACAAGATACGAGCTATTTCCCCCCACCTCGCGTTACACTACGCCTTTATGGAATCTCTTTCCACTGACCGCCCCGAAACACCCTCTGTTAGGGATGGGGAGCGGTTTGGGTATACAGTCATGCTACACACACACATTACACTGGTGGTGGCAGTGTAATGTGTGGGTGATGGTGGTAGTGTAATATGTGGGTGGTGGTGGTAGTGTAATGTGTGAGTGGTGGTGACACTGTAATATGTGGTGGTGTGCAGTGGTTGTGGTGGAGGTTCGTGTTGGTTGTGGTTGTGGTCATGGAAGTGAGGAAGCGAATCTCCTCTCAGGCTTCACCAGCAGTGAAATCAGTTCGGTCTCTGATAATCTCTCAGGGAATGAAGACGAAGCGTGAATTACGTCGCCCCGACCCACAGTGAGGCGGCCCGACACACTGGGTTCGGGGCGACGTAATCTTCTCCAGAATAATTCACATTTCGTCTTCATTCACTGAGAGATTGTCCGAGACCGAACTTATTTCACTGCTGGTGGAGCCTGAGAGGAGATTCGCTTCCTCACTTCCATGACCACAACCACAACCAACACGCACCACCACAACCACGCACCACCACCACAACAACCACCACCGTACACCACCACCGCAGCCATCGTGCACCACCACCACGCACCGCCACGCACTGTCATGCACCACCACCACCACACAGATTTGAGATTAAATTCCTATGGATACCATCACATGTTGGCATCTCAAGGCATGACACTGTTGATATGCTTGCTAAGACAGCCTGCAGAAAACCAGTGGTAGAAATTGATATGGGTGTTTCATTAGCAGTGACAAAGAGAATACTTAAACAAATATCTAATGAAGATCTCACCGACCTAACAAATTCACAAAGACCTGAAAGTTGTAGCATTAAATATTATGATAGATATCGTGAGG